>NW_002476361.1:541797-616827 GCF_000189635.1 Tetrahymena thermophila SB210
ATTTGAAAATGATATTTTCACTTAACTTTACTCTTGTAGTTTAAATGATATTTTTCATTTCATTTAAATGTAACTTGTAGTTAAAATTATGAAAATAAAATGATTGTTTTATTATATAAGAATTTCTTTGTATTTTCAACAATTTGAATATATTTTTTAATAAATTTTAAATTGGTGATTTCTTCTTTTCTTAGCTAAAATAGATTAGCTTGTGACAGAAATTTTTTGAATGGCATAACATGTTAAGTTAATATTTTATGATAAATTCAATTTATTTTAACTGCTAAATAAAAATAAGTCTAATTGTAAGCAATTTTTAAATACCATTCTAATTTGATAGTTTAACGTCTACAGAATTTATTTATAATTATGGAATTTAATGCTTATTTTTGTTCATTGTCTACTAATTTAGATTTTAGCCATCTTGCTTCTCTATTTTTAAAATATTGTGTTAATATATTATGATTTTTTGTTGAAAATAAGATCAAATTGAAAAAATATTTTTAGAGATTTAAAAAATTTTGTTAATTTAGAAGAAAATAATGCGTTTTTCATTAAATCTCCATTTTATGCTTTATCATTTTTGCTTTCATCTCTATTTCATGAAAAAATAATAAAATATATTGCTTATTTTTAAATATAATTGAAAATGCAAATAAAAAACATTTACTTTACTAAGAACCCTCTAATTTTAATACATCATTTTGTTGTTTTGCTTCAATCATTGAGTTAATAAATAAGTATTGCTTTTATTCTACTATTATTCTTTCTTATAGATTTATTATTTTGATTAATAATTTAAGCGATATCAAATCAAATATAAATAAATCTTATTTACTGATTAAAGCTTTCAAAATTTCAGTTGTTTATTATCTATAAAAAAGTAAGCAAATATGAATTAATTTTGTTAATAAATATCTTTTTTTGAATATTAAAATTAAAATATTTGTTAAACTTAAAATTATTTTTGTATTTCAAAAATGTATGTTTACAAATCTACAACAAATTTTTTAATAAATGTTAAATTTTACTTTATCTCATAAAAATAGAAAATATTATTAACTCTACTTGTTATGAATTGTATTTATTTTTGCTAAAAAATACGCAAAAAACTTTATCTACATATTAATTATTTTTATTGAATATAAATATAATGCTTTAAATTTTACATTTGAAATATTAATTTGTTAATGCTATTTAGGAGAAATATGGAAAAAAAAATACAGAACTTTTCTTTATACATAATAGGAACAACAGCTACTGGCAAAACTAAATTATCACTCAATATTGGGGAAAGATTTAAAGGCTAAGTAGTATCTGCAGACTCTATGCAAATGTATAGACATGCTGATATTCTAACTGCGAAGGCTACAAAAGAAGAACAATCTATTGTTAAGCACCATATGATTGATATTTTTGATCTATAAGTAGTCAATTTTAACAGAAACGACTACTATTATTTGGCTAAGTAGGCCTTTGATAAGATTCACTCAGAAAATTCCTTCCCAATAGTCATTGGTGGAACAAATTATTATATCGAAACCCTTTTATTTAAGCAAAAAATAGCTGAAAATAGAATTAATTTAGAAGATCCAAATGCTTTTATCTTGGAAATGTAAAAGAAAGCCCTCACAAATTTTGGCAATACAGACGAAAATTATCCGCTTTAAAAGTATTAAAAAAATGACAATGAAAGCAACTAATAATTGAAAAGCAAAGATAATGAATCCTAAGAAGATGAAGATGAAGAATACGAAAATAATTTACCACCTTTATATGAAAATGATAACATTTAGAAATCAAAAGAAGTCCTTGATAAAGAATAGGAAGTTAGGATATAGCTTTAATAAATGTCCAATGAAGAAAAATACAAATAATTAAAGGAGCTGGATCCTCTTATTGCAAATAAATTACATCCAAATGATGAAAGAAGAATATAAAGCTATTTGATGTAGGCTTTAGTCACAGGTATACCTCCTAGTAATTCAATGGAAGATCACGAAAATGTTCCATTGAGAGATAAAAACTGTTTGATCTTTTGGCCAAGATGTAAGTCAAAGGAAAAGTTAGATGCTTAAATTAGAAAAAGAATTTATGAAATGATTTCTGAAAATGGAATTTACGAAGCCTTTTATATTTTCGAAACAATAATACCATAAAATGTAGAATCAGAGGAAGATCCAATTTTCCTTAAAGGTGTGTTACAATCTATTGGATATAAAGAATTCTTCCCTTTCTATAGACTCTATTTATCTAGAAACTATCCTCATAATTTATCAAGTAATTATATTAACTATTCTTTTTGAGTATTTTATCAGCTAGTAGTCACTTTAACACTAAAATATTATTACTTAGCTTAGTAGTCACTATAAGCAATACTATAATATTAATTATATTTTAATTCATACTGAATATCGTTTTAATGTCTTTTAGAATGTTTATTCCTATGATTTAAACTAATGGATTAGATTTTATACTAAATATAAAATTAATTTTACAAGATAATATTTTTTAAGATTTGAATTTACTCATTCAATACATTTTTTTATTTTTTAGAAGAAGAAAAGACTGCATAAATTAAATAATTAATGTATGAAGACGAGGAAGGGAAAAAGGTTATTACTTAATGCATAGAGAAATTAGTTACACATACCATATAGTATACAAAGAGGTAACTAAAGTGGATTAGACATAGAATTATGATGAATTCAGATAGCGAAGAAATCAAAAACAGACTCTTTGTTTTTGAATTTGATGAATTTACTTCTGAAAACTTTAAAGAAAAAGCAATTAATCCAGCAAATGAAATAATTTCAAAATACTTTGAGTTGGCAGAAAAATATAATGAATCAAATGGAGATTAGCATCCAATTGAATAATTAGCAAATGATGAATTCTTAAAATAGTATCTTATTAAATTGGATGAGCTCATGGACGTAAGAAAAGCGCATATGAAGAAGGGACTGAAGGATTGGAAAAACTATTACTGTGATATATGCAAAAAGGAAATACATGGAGAACTAAACTGGTCTATTCACAACACAAGCAGAAAACATAAAAAGGCTATTAAACATATTGAAAAATCTGCAATAAGAGCAAAATATTAAGAATTAAAATCTAAAAAGGAAGAATTAAATGAAAAAGATGGAAAAGAAGATAAATCCAAGTTAAGTAGTGATGAAGACCTTAATGAAAACAATAATTTAAATGATTAAACATAAGAAAATGATAAAATTTAAGCTGAAAAAGATAAACACGATTGATAAAATAGCTTTATTAAACATACTTTTTATTGATTATTTTATATTTTTTAAATTAGTATTTAACCACATAAGCTTATATAGAATGCTTCGTATTAAATAAAAACATCTTTTAAAGATAAAAAATATTAAAATAAAATATTTTCTTAAGACTTTAATCTTAATATTTAAAATAAAAATTAAAGGATTTTAGATAAAAAAATAAATAAGATTTTTTCAAAATTAATTCAAATAATAGTTTAAAAAACAAACAAACAAAAAACAAACAAAATAAATTCTTTAAGAATAATTATTTATAAGAAAAATTTACAATAATTTTAAATTGATAATGAAAAAATAAATAAAAAAATAAACTAAATAGATCTAATAAATTTTATAATAACAAAATAATCCAAATTTAATGATAATTTATGTTATTTTTACATTAATTTTAAATTATAAATTCACATTGAGAAATAAATTTAAATAATTTTGATAATATTAAAAGAAATAATTCACTTTTTTAAAATAAAATTTAAAATAATTTTAAAAAATTACAAAAGCTTTAAATAATTTATTATTATTTGAAAATTGAAAGTTAAACAATTTTAAATAATTCTAATAAAATTAAGCAGAATAATCAATCAATTTTTATTACAAACTTAAAATTAATTAATTTTTAATATAAAAAATTTTAATATCATTATACATAGTATTTTAATTGATCTTATTAAAATTAACTAAATAAATTATCAAAGTCATTTTTATTGATTGATAAAAAATTAAAAACACTGCGAAATTAGCAAATTAAATAAATAAATAAATATAATTTTATTTGGAAAAAGAGTAATGTAAAAAATTAGTAGTAATTATAACAATTAAAGCTTTAAATAGATTATGAAAAGGAATGCGTTTATTTGATTGACGTAGAAGATTAAATTTTTTCAAGTTAATAAAATAGGAATTACATAGATTATTTTAATAATTGTGAGTAATAAATATAGTTAATTTTTAAAATATTCAAGAAATCAATTAATTAACAAAATAACTCTTTATTTCTTTTATTTAACATTAAATCAATCCATAATATATGAGTAAAAAAAGATCAGGTAATTCAAGGGTTTCCTACCACTTAAAAAATTCTGGGTATTTCATGGAAGAGGCATTCAGCTAATCAGAGTATGAAATAGTGAAAAATGATTCTTTAGAATTGAATGCAAAAAATTAAGATAAATTCTACTTAAAGCCACATTAGCTGAATAATTTAATCTAAATCAATAATTCTACTTACAGCAATACGAGTAACAGAAAGAAGCAGCAAAGTTCATACCTTTCTCCAAGATTGTTAACAGCTTCTACTACCACTCAAAGATCATCTTTCAATAACTCAAACATGCTTCATTCAACTTCGAATTCTCAAAATTTAGGCATTAATTATGCCTTGCAAAACTCCTACTAAAATAAAAATAGATCATTAAAGTTATCTCTACATGAAAAAGTTTAAAAGAAACCTTCAAAATCTGTATATAACTCTAATGATAATGTTTTTCTTGATGATATTTGCATTAAAGTTAATTCATCAGACATCTATAATAAAAAAGAAAAGGGCTCTCAGTTGTTAGTAGCCAGCATTAACTCTG
Source organism: Tetrahymena thermophila SB210 (assembly GCF_000189635.1). Classification (NCBI taxonomy): domain Eukaryota; phylum Ciliophora; class Oligohymenophorea; order Hymenostomatida; family Tetrahymenidae; genus Tetrahymena; species Tetrahymena thermophila. The sequence goes on from NW_002476361.1 coordinate 546,677, forward strand.
AAAGGAGTGAAAAAATTGGTAAATATTCTCTTTAAGATAATTATTAATTGTAAAATTTAATAAATTGTTTTAAAGGAAAGAGCAAAGAGATTTGTAAAAATATATTTCTCACAACACATGATAAAAGTAGCGATGCAGTTATTGAAACTATACCTAATACTAAATAACTTATCAATTATAAAAATTCTTTACCTCAAAAATAGGAAACTATTTAATAGGATACAAATTTCTTTGATGAATTTAAACTAAATTCATAAGAAAGTGAAAATAAATAGTTGTCAAAGCCACATAACTTGCTCATTAATAATTATTCCAATCCTAAATAACCAATCCTAAGCAAAATATTTTCCTCTTAAGCAAACCTCAAAACCAAAAATTTAGTGTATCAATAATCTTAAAATCTCCCAATTACTTCCAGGTTATATCATTTATTTTTTTTTCATCATCAAATTTATAAATACAATTTTTGTTTACAATAAAAGAAATTAAAAGTTTAATAGATGGATGTTAAAATATTCTATTTATTAAACTTAATAAGTTCTTTGTATAAAATATTTAATTAATTAAATTCCATTAAAACAAACCAAACAATTTTAAAAATTAATATTTTAACTTAACAAGTATAAAAAATTTTTTTTTTTCTGTTTAAATATATTTGAAATGCTTAAATTATTTTTATTGTAGGCTTTAAATGCTTGTAAATAATAAAGTTTAGTAGAAGTTTTCTGAGAACTCATAGAATGAAAATACATCAATAATAGATGCTCAAAAATAAATTCAAGCTAAGTCTTAAAGAGACCTTAGTATTAATTCAAAAGATGAGAAATAAAATCAAACTGAAATATCTATTGCTTCTCCGTTAGATTCAAAAAGGAAGATTTAATAAGAATAAAAAACATCTTTACAATTAAATTATTAGCTGCTTGTAGAAAAAGAAAATATTTTTATGAATGTAAATTATTTATTTTAATACTTTATAAATGAATATAAGAGAGTATCTAATATGTATAAATTATCTTCTACTTATCGTTAAGGTATTTAAAACCTTTACTAAGCTCATGCGTTTTGCACAAGCAAACTGCTTTCCCACATTGAAGCTTGGCAAGAAACTAAAAAAAACAAGAATTCAAATGAAAATAAAACTACTGTAATTAATTAATAATATGCTAAATTTATTTGTGAATATTTTAATTAAATTACCTTTAAAATAATAAATAAAATATAAAGAATATTGTCGAATAGACTACTGACAGCATAGCTATTGATGTCTTTTTATCTAAAAATCCTATGCAGATTATGAGTGTAAGTTTGGCCTGTGCTAAAATATATATAAATTTAAAGAAACCAATAAAAGCTATACCGATATTAAAATAGTGTAAAAGGTTAAGTGATTTATATAGAAATCAGAATTACAAAATGAAATGCTACAGAGCGCTCAGTGAATGCTTTATCATGATAAGAAAAGAAAGTATCGCAGAAAAATTTGTGAAAAAGTACTTGTAATTATCATGGTGTAATAAAAGTGATAAAAACGAACTTTAAGCTTACGATATGCTTGGTTTAATTAGCTATTACAATGGAGATATAGAAAGAGCTAAATTTTATCATCATAGAATGGCTAATAATATTTTAGAAGATGAAAATTCTTAGCTCAGAAAAATATCAATTCTTAATTAAGTTACCAAACAGAAAAGAAGAGATGAAAAAATGAAAGATGAAAATCCTCCAATTAATAAAAAAGTTGAAGGTAATTAATTCATTAATTTTACTTTTATCTATTTTATTTATGAAGTTTTCTGTTTCATTTTATTCACTGCCATTCAATTTTAAATTAGCAATCAATCGAACATTTTAAATCATTAAAATATCTCCAAATGCATTTATAAGTAAGTGTATATGGCGATATTTCATTTAATTTTAACATTAATTAAGGACAAATTCAAATCAAAATTTTTGTATCAACTAACTATAAACAGCGATAGATATCCATATTTTTAATTTTCAAATCACTATATTTATGGTATATTGTTTATTTTATTAAATTTAAATAATTTAGGAGATGAGAACACTTTTATTGACTCATCCGATGAAGAAAATGAAGAAATATTACTTGTGCCTGAACCAAACTAACAAAATTAAATGGATGAAAAAAATGTAAATAAAATATAATAATTTAGAATTAAAACAATTAAATTAAATTTTTAAAATAAATAGAACAATTTTGATGGAAGTAAAATTTAAAATTAAAAAATAATAAAAAAGTAATTATTTAATTATAAGATCCAAATAAAAGATTCTTCAAAGAAAGGTATTAAGATAGTAATGAATAATACAAATAATATAACGATTAAGATAAGATATCACCTTAAGTCTACCTTGCATCAAAGTAGGGATTTGAGTTGAGAAAACAACCATTTAAAACGTACTTTTAAATTTTTGTTTTCATGCTCTTGTTAACTTATTGTTAAAAAACAAACAAATAAACATAGATAATTAGATTATCATAGTACAGCAAAAATCATTAGGGATGCCAATTAGAGAATTAGATAACCAAAAAAAATATTTAAATTTATATCGACAAATAGAATTCCTGGTCCAGTTAATAATCAAAAAACTGATTTTGGTACTTTAAAACCTCCAATCATAATTAGTCATCTGAGTAGAAATAGAGCATTACTTAATTTTCAGAAGTTTGAGTTGTAAAATAAAATCGATAGTTCAGCTCAGATGGAAATAAATTATTGGGAACCTTATGATCTTAAAAAAGCAGAAAAAATCTTGTTAAGATTGTAGAAAGTTTTACAATATTTCAAACACATTTTAAATGACTTTTCTAATGATATGAATTCAAATATTTTACTCCCAGATGAGAGAAACAAATATTTTTCAGATAAACAATTTTCAATAAAACACTATCTTTATAAGCTTTTAAGCCAAAATAACTTATTACAATTAAAAACAAGTAGGTAAATTAAGAAATGAACTTACATTAAAAACAAACTCTATTTTTAAAATAAACAGTTAGTTAGTTAGTTAATTCTTTAAACTTATTAAACTTGTTTCAAACTTTTATTAAAATTATTAATTTGTCACATTCTTTATAAAAATAATAATAACAATATGAAAAATCTATTATATCTTCTTTTTATAACTTATCTATTTAATCTTTGCAATAAAATTTTTTATTTCACTTATATTTCGAGTTTTTATTATTTTCAATTTCTTTTTAGATTTTAAGGAAATTTTATTCAATTTTAAAACAATTTTACAAACAAATTGAGCATCTTTTATTTTAATATTTATTGATTCTTTAATTAAAAAATAGAAATGATTTAATTAAAAAATAATTTATTTTATTTTTTAATTTAATATTTGATTGAACAAAATGGGTTGATTTTTTGAAATAATTTCAAAAATATCAAAGCAATTTTTATAAAATAAAATAAATTTGGTTGATTATGGCATTGTCAAGTTTACTTAAACCAAAGAGATGACTCAATCTCATGTATAAATCTACATTGCCTTTTTTTTCAATTCATAAAAAAATTCTGGATTGTTTAACTTTTTTAAAAATAAATATTTGAGTTAGAAAAAATAAACTTTTTTTAATTTTTTTTCTTTAAGAAAATAATGGTTAAGTAAATTTATATTAAGTAACCTAAATATTTATTTTTTTTTCAAATGATAGCAGAATTTCGATCAGATCTTTTTAAAGTGTTTGAATTACATTTTTATAATAGAGACTAAATTGAACAAAGCATAAAATATTTAGAGTAGTTTTTATATTTGAAAGATACTTAATTTTTAATGAGGTTATTTGTTGTAGTAAGATATAAAATATCTAGAAATAGATTAGAAAGGATAAATTGATAGGAAGAAATTTAATATCGCTTGACTATAACCATTGTAATTTTATAATTTACAGCATGTTTTTAATTATGATAATAATAAACAAATTAAACTTAAAAAATTATAAAAAAACACATTGATTAATAAAATAAATAGGAATGCTTTTGAGAAGAATTTGGATAATATAGATTATCCTGTTAATTTCTGTTTTATTTATTTTAGGTACAACAGCAAGTAGCAGCACTCAAGAAGTAAATAATTAGCAAACGCAATTACCTGGATCATAGCTAAAAGCTTTAATAGTATTTACTAGACACGGAGCAAGAACACCTGCAAATGAGGATTACTATAAAGAAGAGTGGGATGGCTTGAAGAAGGGAGATTTGACAGAGAGAGGCATTAGATAATTACAAAATTTAGGCTAATCATTTAGAAAATTATACCCTAATTTTTTCAAGAGCGAGTGGGATCCATAATTTTAAAAGGTTAAGTATGCCTTATTTTTGCAGCGTACTATGCTCTCTATGCTTTCATTTTTCCATGGACTTTTCCCTGATTTATATAACAATAAATCACTGCTTACTCATAAAGAATTATATGAACCTAACAAAGAACTTGGAATAGATATTGGATATCCTAAAAATCCAAGAGATTTGATTTTCAGAGCTATCTCTCGTGTAAATTGCAAATTAGGCGATGATCTTTTGAGATAATACAGCAACGGAAAAAAATTCATGGCAATATAAAACAGATTTTTAGATGATCCTTTAATGGTTTCCATCAAGTAAAAGCTTTTAGACTACAGAGGAAATCCTAATGAAGATTTAGAATTTAAAGATATGTATCATGTAAAGGAGATATATGATTCATTTTTATGCAATAAAAATGGAGGTAAAAAAATACCAAATTTCGATGAAAAAGAATTAGAATTTTTGAAGTAATTGTATGAAATGTTTTTCTTCAGATTTTATGGAGTTAGAAAGCACAGATTGATTTTTAACTCTGCATATTATAGAGAAGTATTAAATTTTGTTGAAGATCTCAGATTTGGTCGCACACCAAATAAATTTTTCTTTTTCTCTGGCACCAAAACAAATATTGCTATTATTTTAAGTTCCTTATTAAGTAAAGGTCAAATCATAAATCTTGGAGATAACAAGATTGCCCATCTTTCAACTACATTTGTAATTGAAGTTTACTAGAAGCAAAATGATGGAAGTATTTAATTAACCGAAGGAACTGTTGAAAATCCAATCCCCAAAGAATAGCTTTATGTATCAATTAAATACGCAAATAGTCCATTACCCTTAAAATAATGCAAAGAAAGAATAAGATGCACATACAAGGAGTTTATAATTCTCCTAAAGACTAGAATAATTAAAAACCTTGAACAGGTTTGTGATAACTCTTTTTATCCATTTAAATAGCAAAAAAGTTGAAATTTAATTAAAATAAACTAATAAAAATCTTTTAATTTCGCAAATTTTTAATAAGTTAAAAATAGCAAATAAATTAAACACTATCAGATAATAAATTTTAATGAATTTATTTATGCTATCTATCTATCAATCAATTTATGTATCTATTTATTCAATTTGTTTAGTAGATATTTTCTAAATTTCTATTTTTCTTTACTTTTAGCTTTAGTAAAATAGATATTTATTTTATTTAACTTTTATTTTTTAATCATTTATTTTTTGAAATTGTTTGATTGATTTTGAATAGAAATTTTAATATTCCTGATTATAAAATAATTAATTTATAAATAAATACATTATTTTAAATAAGTTTTATTATTTTAAAAAAAATACAATGTTAAATTTATAAATATAATTTAATTAGAAAAAAATAATTTTAAAGGACTCAAAAGCTTTTAAATTACTTATAATATTATTTCATATTTAAATTAATTTAAGATAATTTGAATATTAATAATATTATCATATTAATTTAAAAAATTATGCTAAATATTAATTTTCTTAAGTTAAAAAAATCTATAATTCAAACAAAAATTATGAGATTAATAGTGAAAATTATATGAAAAGGTTTTAAAAATTATAAATATAAAAAAATAACAATTTATTTATTTATTTAATTTATTAATTATTTTAATTAAGTTTAAAACAAATTTTATATTTATTTTTTGTGTATGTTTGTTTTTTATTAGTTTGTTTGACTTGATTTTTCACTTTTATTCATAAACATTTATTTTAAAATTTCTTTCCTTAATATTTTTGATATCTTCTGGTTCATCAGATTACTTCTTACTTATTTAAGCATACTCTTCTTCGGAGAGAGGCTTTTTATAAATTACCTTTGCTTATGGGGAAATAGTTCTGTAATCATCCTAAGTTTTGGAAGCATTTCTCATAAATTTGTTAATTTACTGCTCATATTTAAGAATGTATTATTAGATCTAATCAGAAAGTTGCCTTCCTTTTTAATCCATCAGCTCATCATTTTAGTCATTCTTTTTTCCTACTGAAAATAGTGCTTTCTTCTCTTTGTTTATTTAATATTTTTACAAGTAAAGAGTAGAGTTTCTTGTGAAATTTTCAAAAAATTTAGAGTCTCTTCTGCTGCTATTATCACCAGCTCTGTTTGTTGTTTCATTCCTCTCTTATAGATTTGTTTGGGAGCCATCTAATTAATTGCTACTAAATTATTTAGGACTTAAGTGGTTTTATAAATCTTATTGCACCTTAGGAGTAGGTATATTTATAGATTAAGTATTTTGATCGAGATTTATATTTATGCTGTAAGGCTGAGCTGTTTCTGTTGGAATCCTCTTTGTAGTTGGTAAACTCTCACTCTACTCTGACTTTTGAATTTATTAAAGCTGGGAGATAGATGGATTATACACTTTAGATTCGTTATAATTTATGTTTAGCTAATTTTATTAATTTTATAACTAAAATTCATTCTCTTTTTAATTCTAAAGTTTTTCAAAAGAATAATTTATTCTCTTGGGTTGTGATCCTTAAGGTCTATTAACTTTAGTAGATTATATTTATTATTACTACTACAAAATATTATCGTATTAATTTATTTGAGGTAAACTCAAACGTGAAGGGTCATTCTTTTTTGATTGATTAGTTACTGTTAAATTATTTTAATTTAGAATATGATTAACCTACTCTCTAGGCACACTTTTTAGTACTTTGATGTTGTTATTGATATTTTCATATCTAGAGGCATTATCCAAAATGGTACTATTGTTATTATTGGTTATTATTGTATTTGCCAAAATAGATTCTCCTATTTTAGACATGTTGCTATTTTAATAGATATTCCTAGAAAAATTAAGAAACGAGCGAGATTTTACAAAATCCTGAGTTGTTGCTATTTTTAACTAATCTTTTTCAAGTATATGAATTCTTGCACTTGATACTTAGCTTGCCTACTTATCTAATATCCTAGAAACTTCAGTTTATTTTACCTTTAACTTAGTTTAAATATAATTTCTAACTCCTTCTATTCCCATCAATAAAATTTTGAATGTAGCCTTGCTCATAACAATTAAATCTCCATCATTACTTTCACAAATTACACTAAAAGTCCTGCATCTTCTATTTATAATATCTTCTTCTCCAAACATTTCATTATCTTTCAAAATCTTTGTCTTTTAATTTTAAAATTCAAATAAATAAATAAACAAATCTATAAAAAAATGTAGTCTCTAAATATTTTTTTATAATATATCATAGATTTTCTAAATTAAGAGAAAACAATTTAACAATGATTTTTCTCTACAATTTAGAAACAAAATAAATTTTTTTTTTAAAAATGTTAAGAATTAGGTAATTAATTGATTAGATAATACCAGTATATTTTTATTGTGATGAAACTCTTAAAGTTTTACTGTTGTAGTTCCTAGACTATCTAAATATTTATTATGACTTACATCATTTAATTTTCTAAATTAAAGATCTTAAAAGTGTTTGTAGACCTGTTTGTTTTATGGAATTTTAAGAAAAATAATTTTATTTTTTGTTGAAATTAATTCGTAAAAATCATACTCCAAACTCTCCTTAAGATATTATGTAAACTAAATCAGATTTATCTCCTTCTAAAAAAACTTGCTAGTTTTTGACATAAGATTCATGAGTAGAAAGAAGGTAGAATAAACGAAGATATTTTTCGTTTTAATTCCAAAAAAGAGGCAGGTTTTTCATATAAAATAAGCTCATATCAAGCCAAATGTTAACAAGAGGAGCTATTTGTTAAAAATCTTTTTTTTATAAAACAAGCACAGAACAATTTCCTTCATTCTCACTTACTTAATATTAAACTAGACTTTTATCTCCTGTAATTAGTGCTACTTCATTCATACAATCTCCTTCAACCAACTACCTTGCTCCATATAATGAATCTTCATCTTTTCTATCTCTAATAAATACATCTACACTTCCTTCTAAGATCACATAGAATTTACTGGCATAATTTCCTTTATTAAAATAAAATGATTTCAATCAGTTCAAAGCATAATTTAAATTAATATTTAATAATCAATTATTTGTAAATTTAGCAAAATTAGTTTATATTTCTATTTATTTTATAAAAATCATGTGTTTAGATTTGCTTGATTATCGATCTATCTAATTCATCAATTTATTTATTAAAGATCAAATATTTTTTAATAAAGAGTTATTTATTTTAAGACTCCATTAAAAATCTTAATTATGCTTTTATTATCTAATTTGACTTTTTAATCCAAAATGATTCTTATTTTTTAATTCATTTTAATTCTTACTCAATAATACGCATTTACTGAGAGAATATTATTAAGGATCTCCTACACTATTTAAAATTTTTAAAACACATTACAAAACAATTATTTGATTTTGCTATATTAGTTTGTTTGAATAGAGTACCTAAGATTTAAACAATTTATTTAGGATGAAACTACTCGAATGTAGCATTATATAAAAGTTTGTTGTACTCAAGCTTATCTTCTTTTTAGATCTTATCTAGGAACATATTCCCTTGAAGAAGAGTTTCAAGCTTTTAGATTTTATTTTGGACTTTATCCTACTTGTCCATATTCAACAGTTTTTTAATTAGCTTTTTATTTAAAAAATAAATGAGTTTCTATTAATCTTATTTGAACAAATTAAAGACATCTAAATGAATTACTTCTATCTTGTTCTATTGAGCCATTTCAAGATTGTGATTGGAATATTGCTTGATTGATTAATGGTGCCTGATATATTTAAAAACTATGAAGTTTCTTTCTACTGAATTAAAAATAATAAATTTTTATAACTACAATATCTGATTAAATTATAATTGAGTTTATAAAAAATTTACAGATTTTCTATTTTTAATAATTGAATAGCTAGCTAGCATATTTCAAATGAATTTTATTATGTATCAATCTTTGTTATAAAATGTAAACTATCTATCTATCATACTATGTATGTATGCTAGGAAAACTGCAAATTAAAAAATAAATAAATGATTTAAAATAATTTTAAATAAAAAATATGACTGACCTTTTAAATTAAAATAATGATTTTTAAATTAGATTCTATAAAAAATGTGAGATAAATAGAAGGTTTTTGTTTTATCAAAGATAGTTAATATTTATTTATTAATATTCAAAAATAAATAACCCTATAAAAAGTGTCAGTCAGAAAAATAAATTTAATTTTTTAAGATATATTTTATTTTTTTATATTATTAATCACTTTTAAAATGAAAACAAACTCAAATATTTAAAGAGAAGTAAGTGTTCAAATTGATTAAAAATAAAGAATGCTATAAAAATAATAATAAACAACTATTTTATGATATTAAGATATATTTTAAGATTATTATGTAACTTTCAAAAGCAGCAGTACATTAAAACTAATCTTCTTAATTTTTTAAACAAAACTTTTGTCTTAAAATTACATTAATTGCTAATCAAATTATCCCTTTTCAAAAAAAATATTTAAAATAGAATAGGGGAAGAAAGAATTAGAAAGTACTATGCATATAATTAGATCTATAGAAGATTTTTACAATTCTTAAGTTCTTAGCTTAAATCAAAAATGTGGTTATTTTCTAATAAATTCATACTAATTATTTCATAAAAAATTGTTAACTATTTATTTTTAAACAAACAAATATTAATTCAATAAAATAAAATAGTTATAAATTAATTACTTAAAAAGAAATTCATATGAAAAATTATTAACTAAAATGTTACTTATACAGGCAGGTATTTAGAATTAAACACTTATTCAAATAATTTCGATAATTTTAAGTTTATACTCAATTTAATTTAAAATTTAAAAAATAAACAAATGGCTTACTTTAAATTTAGTGAGATTCTTTGAAGTTATTGAAAGTTTGATAAGGCTTTTCCTAATTATGATAGACCTTTCTAACCTAGTCCGATATTATTATGGCTTATTAAATTGATAAATAAATAAATAAATTTAAAAACTGAAATGTTAAAATGTAAAGGTTTACTAACAATCAATAATAATTTCTCTGAGATTAGATAATCCTTAAATTGCTTCAACAAGTTAAATTATGTCTTCTTGTTTTATTTTATTATCCCTATAAATTATTTTTCTTTAGTTGGAGAATTTAATTATTAGTCAATTTACTTTAAACTCAAATAAAGAATTTAAATGCTTTGACTTTTGCTAATCTATAAGCCTAACTCTCTCAGTGCTTCTTAGTTTAATTTACTTGAGCTTATAAAAAATGATAATTAATTAATTTCTCAATTATTTTCTTAGTTTATTACTCAAAGCTTAATTGTAAATATTTAAGGATTTTTAATGAAGATAAGAAATTTCCTAATTAAGATATGTCGTCTTCAAATATCTGAATAGAACTATTCATTTATATTTGTTTGGATTTAAATATAAATTTTAGTAAAAATAATAAATATTTTAACTTAAATTATAAGCATAATTCTTTTATTTTATTATTGTCATTAAGTAAAGAAAAGCTAGAAAAACCTCCATTTCCAAGTTAATTTCCACTAATTAAAATTTAATTAAAAATAAATCAATTTGTGAAAAGAAAAATGAATAAATTAAGTTCAACTTTAAATAATAAGCCAGCTTTTCCAGTATCAATAACTCAGAAACAGACTAATTCAAATAAGTTAATCCTTTCTTATTAATGAAACAGTAACTTTTTTATAAATTAAATTTTATATAAATTTGTAAATTTGTTGGAATATTTATTTATTTACTCAGCTTTAATAACAAAATGAGTAAGTTTATTTAGTTTAATTATTGCTTAAGCTATGTAGTTTAAACCTTAATCTTCGATGTTATTATAGCTTTTTAAATATATAAAAAAAATATATATATATAAGCTTTTATAGTTTAATTTTACTTTAAATTAAGTATGAGTTTATTTAAATTAGTCATGTTTTTGATTGCCTTAGAGACAGATTAACAGCCTTGAATGCCAATTTTATTTTACCTTTAAAAATAGTTTTAATTTAATAATAATAATAATAAATTTTTATATTTCTTAATTTCCATAAATAGATTAATTCATATTAATACTTAAAATTATATTTTATTTAATATAATTTTTTTCCAAATTTTTTGGTTTAATCTCATAATAAAATTTCTGTTGCCAGTATGTACTGTAGTTCCTCATATATTAAGGTCTGTCCACCTTCTTCATTTTTAACCCATTTTTCATAAGTTTAAAATTTTCAAAAAATTGACCTTAAATAAAAAATTCTTAATATTTGAGAATCTACAGACAATTTATATATCTTTTATTTATTTATTTATTTATTTAATTTTCTTTTTAATTTTTTATAATTTTTAAAATATGGCAAATTAATTTTTACTAAAAGCATATATCAAGTTCTTGAAGGCTCTTTAGTGAATTTAAATCTTCAAAAATTGAAGCAACAGCTAATTAGCCAAGAGAATTTCGGCTTTTTTATATAAAATAATTATAGGTAAATTATAATAAAATTAATCTTACTTAAATGATACTTAAAGAGAACTTAAATTTAAACACTTAGAAAGAGCTATTCCTAATTCATCTAACTTATCATCTCCAATATTACATGAGCTTTTAAATGATTTTTATTATTATTTTATTTTGAAATTATAAATTATACATAAAAGCTAAGCTTAAATGTTTTAACTAATTTAATGATTATATCGATTTTGCAATATTAATCACTCCTGCAACTCCTAAAGTACTATTATATCTATTTAAATTAAATTTTAGCTAAATAATTTTAAATAAATAAATTTATTTATTTATTTATACCCAATAAACAAATTCAAACTTTTTAGATTTTTCAAGGTAGCAATAGAATTAGAAATTTATGACGAGCCTTCTGAATCTATTTCAATACTCAACCTAAATTTTGAATAAGCTTTAGAAAATTAATTTATATAAAAGTATGTACGAAAGTTATTCTAAATTTTCATTTTTGGATAACTGTATTGCTAATCTCTAACTTTATTCTTTTGATGGCTTTTATCTAAATAAACAATTTTGTTGTTAGTTATTTAAAAAATGAAATAGTTTTACGAAAAATATAAATTAAGCTCAGTTTAATTTAGAGGAGTATCACTTTGTAAAAACTTTTTTTATAAAATAAAGAAAATATTTTTCATAAATGATCTAAAAACTAAGTTTACTTATTCTCCGCTTTAAAATAAAACCATTTTAAGTTAAGACTTTTTTTATTTATTTATGAATCCAAATAAATTTATTAATAAATTAATTAAATTTTTAACTTTTTTTAATATCATATTTATCAATCAATATTACTTATATTTAATTTACTTATTTTTAACTTTGAATTGATATAATTTTACTAATTTAATAAAATTTATTTCAATTTAAAAAATAGAAATAATTTTAAAGAGATAAAAATGATTTTTAAAGCCAAAAAAATAAGATTAAATTTGAAAATTAATTTATTTTAATAACTAACAAAAATAACAAAAATAAATATTGAAGATATACATGCCATATATAATAATTTAAAATTATGATAAATCATTTATAATTTTTGTAAGTATACTTAGAATTTAATTATTGTTGTTATTATTGACTATTATTTGATTACTTGCTATTATACTAGCTATTTGATGTTTTAGATTTACTGTAATTGCTTTATACCTCTTCGTTCTAGTATTAATTTTTAAATTACTTTTAGGTGTTTTATCTAGGTATGTTGCTATTAAATTATTATTCCTTATTAGTACTTTATGTTTATGATGATTTTTAGCTGGAATTATAAGATTTTTAGCTTGAGGTGTTCGAGTATTTGTCAAATTCATAATTGTTACTAGTTTTTTTGCTTGGTTAATTATTCATTTAATTAGAAAAATTCTTTTCCTTAAATTGATTTGAAGAAGACTTCTAACTGAATTAATCTTATTATTTATTATAGTTATTATTATTATTATAATTTAAAGGTTTATTGTTGCTGTATTTCTAAGAAGAGGCTTAAGAATATGACTCTTCTTCTTCGTCTTCAATGTCATAAAATTTATTTTACTTTTATTATTTCGGCTTCTCATCCTGCAAACGGTCTTCTCTTTAGTGATTTTTTAGCTAATTAGAATGTGTTTAATGAGTTAATCTATTATTGTTTGTACTACGATTATCATGCTAATCATATTAGCTATACAATTGCTTTGGTTGCTTATAATCATCTTACTCTTCTGTTATTTAAACGTTTTCATTTCCATATTAATCTCTTGTTACAATTTTCTTGACAGTATATTTTTATCCATTTCTATTAATTTTTATTTTAAATAAATTTTATACTTTTTAATAATAAATTTACCTTATTTGTGTAGTTGTTGTTATGCTTTTTTGCACTCCTCTTGAATTGCCGCCATTGTAATTTGAGCTAGATGAATATGAGGAAGACTAAATCATATTTTAACCCACTCTACTGAAGAAACTATCAGAAATAAAATCATTCATTATAGAATTAATCATGCCACCTCCAAAAAAGTCATTGTAATCTTCATCGTTTTTATTGTATTTTCTGCTATTCTTTTTTTATTTCTTTTTGCCCATTCCTCCAAATCCAAACATGTCAAATGCACCAAAGTCATCATCATCGTCATCGTCATCAAACATTCCAAATCCACTAATATTAATGTATATGAAAAAAAATTATTTAATAAAAAATATAATTAAATTAAATAATTTCTCTTTTATTTTGACAAAAGTGAGTATTTCTTTATGTAAAATATACTTTAAAAAATAAATTTAACTATTTCTACTTTTTTTATAACAACAATATTGAATTTTTTTTGCTTTTTTCAAATTATTTGCAATACAAAAAGTAAGAATTATTATAATGATGATTTTCTTTATATTTTTCTAATTTTTTTGAGTTTTTATACAAAAATCTAAATAATAATTTAAAGAACTTACAAATCAGATCCGAAAAATTCTCTAAATATTTGTTCAGCATTAGCAAAAGTGAAAGGTTAGTATGAAAATCCTCCTCTATTTCTGTTGCTTTTTCCCTTTCCTTTTCTTCTTGAATTGGAAGGGTCTACAAAAACGAATTCGGCTTCAAAGAATCCATCATCTCCATCATCAGCATAATAATCATCTGCATTTCCTCTGTAATATTCGTCAGGCTATGGGGGTTCTTCATGGCCATATCTATCATAATGATCCCTCTTTTCTTAGCTAGAAAGGATACTATAAGCTTCTGAAATGATTTTAAACTTTTCTTCAGCTTCTTTTTTGTTATTCAAATTTTTATCCTAATTGTTAGAAATTAAAAAAACATGATAAATTATTAAGTTAATAATAAATTGCTGGTATAAATAAATACAGGATGCCATTTCAAAGCAAGCTTTCTGTATGCTTTTTTAATTTCATCAACGGAAGCAGTTTTTTAAACTCCTAAAACCTCATAAAAACACTATTTTTTTCCACTCATATTATTCTAATTGCTTTACAAATGATTGATTATAGAGTTGTTAAATTTCTTTGATATTCAGATATTTAAAATTATAATTAATTATTTAGATAGTAAAAAATTTATTACTTTAAATTTTAGCTAAATTAACAAAGAGCGAAATAGTCTCTATTTATCCTTAATTCTGTAGCAGATTTACATAATTATTATAATAATCATTTAAGCTGAAATTTCTTTACTTTTACTTGATTGAATAGTATTCTATTTAACAAATTATAAGACTTCTATATCTACCAACTTCTTTGGAAAATTTCTATTTGTCCATTGTTATAAAAAGCAGACCAAAGAATATATAATTAGAAATATTTCTCAAGTCTGCCAAAAACTTACTCTGTAAAATTTCCTTAGTAAAATACTAAACATATATGCATTTTTGTTAGATTGAAAAATTATTTTAATTTAAAAAGAAAATTAAAGAAAATTGAAATGAAAATGAATGAATGAACAAATAAATAAATAAATAAATATATTAAAGAAGGAATGAATGAATGAGTTATATTTGATAAATACTAACATAAATCTTGTTAAACAGTTATGAAATTGAAATAATTATGATATTTTAATAAAAGTATAACAAAATATTGAAGTTTAAAATAGTTTGATTTATTTTTAAAAATGATTTTGTTAATATATTTACAATACTTTTCTAATATAAGAGTATTTTGCAGCAAGCAGGTATTAATTAATTAGGATATTTATTTTATTTTAAAGTTTTTAATTAGTTTTTTATTTATTTTTTTATTTATTTATTTAAAATTAATGCTGCTCTATTATAAATCATAAACAGATGAGTTTTTAGAATAGTTTTTCTTTAGCAACTACATATGAAGAATATATTTCCCATGATAGTTGAAAACATTCCTATCGAGAAAATTCTTCTGCTTATTGCTTTTGAATGAACACCATTCTTATTAATATCTGCTTATTTGCTTTTGATTTGTATGAATGCGAGTCTTGGCATTTTAAGGCATTTTATCGAGAAAGAAAGAGGCACTTAAGCACATTCCCATTTAATAAATACTCATTTGTAGAGAATAGCAATTAAAAATAGTTATCTTTATAGTTTAAACTTTAATTGTTTTTTCTTATTTTTATTATTATAAAAATAAGCTAGAGATTTAATATGATTAAAATTCTTTAAAGCTTGCATTTTTTTAAGATGTTTAAATAATTATGTGCTTTCCTCTTTCTTTCCCATAAATTCATTATTAGGTATTATGTTTAGAGGAGTTTGATTTAAAGGGATTGCTAGTTGAATTTTGTTTCTGCATTTTTGGATTATAGAATTATTACCCTTAATTATTCTAACTGTAGTTCTCTATGTTCATATTGCTATTGTTTAAGATACTATTTAACATACTAGAGGAATTGTTTTGGTTGGGATTGCTTAAATTGGTAAAACTGCTATTCAAATTACTAGATGACAGATTCATATTATTCGTACCTGCTACATTATTTATAGTAAAACTGCTATTCATATTTTACTGCATATTAATTTGCATTGCTAAAGCTGCCTAATTAAAAAACTAATTAAATTTATTATGATTGATTTTTGTATTTTATCTAAAGCCATTACTAATTCTACTACCTATACTACTTCCACTGCTAGTATGACAGCTCTTAATCATTAAGCTATTAAACAATAAAATATGGTCTTTCTTTTAATCCTTTATTAATTAAAATTTTTTATATTTGTTTTATTCTTTTTTAGGGGATAAAATGAATTGTTTACACTTAAAAATGAACGCCATGAACAATCATAATTCATCTATTTCTCCTCTATGTATTCTATCTGATTTTCTTTAGTCGACTTAATTTTATCTAAAAATATCTCCTGTAAATTGAAGTTCTCTTAGATGTTTACCATTTTATTTATTTAAAATCTATTTTATGATAATGACAATTAAACCACATATAAAATTTTATTTAAAAACTAAATTAAAACCTTTCGTTTTATGTTTAATGAGTAACTGGAGGCTCAAAAGTGTTATTTGTTAATCTAAGCTTCTTTCCTTTACTTTTAAGATTGCTTCCACCACCCTAAATAGATAAATTAATTAAAATTTTTTCTGAAATTAAACATTATCATACCTTTTGTACACTTTACTCACTCTTAGCAGAGTCAGGTCTCATTGAATCCTATGTTGAATTAGCTTTTGTACTGAAATCATCATAAGGCTCTTTATATTTATCAACTTTGTCAATTTTTTATATTCCTTTTTATAAAGTAAAATTTCAATTTGATATTTTTGATTCATAATTGAAAAATTCTTTTTTTTATTTTGCTTTTAAACTTTTTAGTGGCTATTTGTTAAATAAATTCTAGCTTATTTGTTTATTTATTTATTAATTATTTTTGTCAAATAATTAAATATTTTATAAATATTTCTGATCTAAGAATCAATCAATCAAAACATTTATTATACTCTTTTTAAAAAAATTTCATGATTTAGAAGAATTTTCTTTGGTATAATAAAGTTCAATAAATGAATAATATCTTAACCATCATTTTCTATTATTTTTAATACAAAAAAAGCACTAGAAAAATAAGCCACAAACCTTAAAAATTATTCATTATAACTAGATTGAGCATTTAAAATGACTAATATATTAAATGGTTTTTACTGGAAACAGATGAGTATAAAGTGTTATCGTCAAATACTCTATGAATTGAAACATCATTTCTGTCATCTTAAATATGGATATTTTCAGATTTTGAGCGCTAGACTTCTCTTTCGAGAGCCTCAGCAAAAGTATAGTTTTCTTTTGATATATTGAATATGTCTAATGTAGTTGTGTAATAATCTGGATTGAACTCTTCTAAATATTGAGATATTTCCTAGTGATTAAACATTCGATCTATTAATAGTTCTTGCTCTGCTCCTTCTTCTTCTAACCTACAACTAAACTGATTAAACTACTCTTCTGTTAGAATATCATCTAAACCTGCTTAATTTTATTAGAAAATATGCTCATAGCCTTCAAAAGAGTATTTTTCAAGCATTTATTTGCTGTTGCTAATATTAGTATTGCCAAATTAATCTTTTTATGTATTATCTATCTAAGTTTTTAACTCTTGTTGTTGTTGCCTTTTTAAACGGTTATTTTTGACTATCTCTTCATCTATCATGATATCTTTAACATAACTTCCTTTAAAATTAAAACAAATACTTAGCTTTATGTGATCGCTACATTTAAATTTGAAACTTTTTGTTTTTTATTTCATTCATTTTTGCGTAATTAGAAATTTTAATGAAACTTAAAACTAATTTATTTGATAAATTTTTTTCTGAACCTAAAATAGAATAGAAATTATTTATCTCCAATAAATTAATCTATTATGCGCCTAATGACTGAAACATTTATTAAAAATTTAAATTTCTTTTAAAAATCTATAAAGAATAAAAGGATTCTACTATTTCTACAAACATGGTGGTTCTTCTCCTACCGCTCTAAAAAAGTGGCAATTTGATTATTCTCACTTTACTGAGATACCATCAATATGTCCTTAAAGTGAAAGCGCCTCTTAACAATTCGATTCCCTTATTCTGTTGACTTAATGCACTAAAATATACAATTGCCTGTACCTGGATCTATTGTATAGAAATATCCCTCTATTCTTTCATTTCGTATAGTCCAAATTGTCATAAGCTTACCCTATAATTTTTAAATAGAATAAGAGGTTTAGCTATTGATATTTGCTTGTTTGTGATTAATTTTTTGATTATTTCAAGATAACAAACACTTCAAACTAATTAATTAATTTTCAATAAAAAATAGGAAGCTTTTTGCTTCTAAAAATGACTCAAATTTAACAATTTTGAATATTTTTGCTTTTTCATATCTAATGAACGAGACTTTGTTTGAATCAACGAAATCAATATGAAATTTCCATTTTATTTTTAACTACCTTTGCCACTCATTCATTGCTTATTTAATCTAAAAATAAATTTTATGGATTGAAATATTTATCAAAACATAGAAAAACTGCCTAAATTTTTCATTAAATGTGACTAAATTTCCATAATTAATCTTTGTCCTAATTAAAAAGTTTGTTTACAATACTGTCAAGAGCAAAATGAGAAAAATTTAAGTCGTTTGCTTGCTTTAACTATTATATAATATGCGTTATGTCTTTGAATTATTCATCTTTGGAATCCTTTTCTTTATTCGTGTTGATCATTTAAAAGATTTCTTATTTGTTTTTTTGATTTTAATTGATCACTTATATTTTTCAAAGAAAGCTTAGATTCTAATTAATTATTATTGATTATTTGCTTGCTTGTTTGTTTGTTTGTTTTTTGATAAAGCAATAGTGTTTTTTTAATTAATTATTCAATCAATATAAGCTTTCTCTTTATTAATCTCTTTTGTTTATTTTCTTCTTTAAGTAAATATATAAAATAATCAAACAAACAAACAATCTATCTATCTAGAAATCAATTAATTAAACAAATTATTTGTTTATTTACAACTCTATTTATTGAAGAAATTATCTAATTTTTTACAAATCAATATCAAAGTATTTATTTACTAATCAATTATTTTATTTCTTTGCAACCCAATCCATTTATTTGCATCAATAAATCATTGTATTTGTATCATTCATTCAATTCATTTACTTATATTATTCATTCATTTATTTATTTATTAATACTTTTTGTCAATATCTCTATTTATTTGTAAATTAATTGACATATTTTGTATGTATTTTCACATTTTGAATTTTTAATTTTACAAATAAATTAATAGATTTATTTACAATTTTGCTTGTCTATTTATTTACGGGCATTTCAATATTATAATTGATATTTACTTGAATTAAATAATTTAATTACTAATTTAAGATTTCGTTTTAACTATTTGCTTGCTTTGAATTCTGTTTATTTAGATATTTATACATTATTAATTAGAATTCTAAAATAATTTTTTTTAATCGATAAAGCATAAAAAATTTTACTATTTAAAAGTAATAAGCAAAGCTACTTACTACTCACTCATCCTACTCTAAATTTTACTATTTAAAGTGATGCCATAGTGAAAAAAATTTAAGTAAATTAAAAATTATGTCAGAAAGCAGAAAATTTTTAAGCTTTTACTGCACTATTGAACTTAAACAATAATATTATATTAAGATTTTAGATTAATATACCCGTTTTATTTTTTTAATATTGAATTAAAATATTGAAATTTTCTCAAGAAATTATTTAATTATTCCAATATTACTTTAAGACAAGTTTTTAAAAGGGAATAATAAAATTAGAAAGATTAGGGTAGATAAGTAAATTGTTTAGAAAAAATATTAATTTTTTTATAAATTTTAATAAGTAAATATAAATAAATTTAATTTAAAATTAAGTTAAGTTTATAGATAGATAGATGTATGTATCCAAAAATAAATAAAATCTTACTCAATATTATTTTATAAATAAAACAATAAGTAAATAAATTAATTTAATAAATTGATTAAGACAGAAATTTTTGTTATAAAATAAATAAATAAATAAATAATTAAATCAATGTATATCGTTGATCACATTTTAAAAATCCTTCCATAATTCTATTCTTAATTTTGGAGTACTTAACATAATCATAATGTGCATCTTTTTTTAAAGCAGAATAAGTTAGAATATGTTAAATTTTAAATAAAAATAACCTTTTTAGATATTCTATAAAATTTGTGGATGCTTAGGTTTGAAATGTTGTTGGCGTATTTTGAAATATCATTTTGTTTGTTTGAAAAAGGACATGCCTTGTTTTTCATTAAAATCACTGCTATATCTTTATAACCTTCTCTATAAGCATAATACAAAGGTGTCCTTCCGAACTAATTTTATTAAAAATTTTGATAAGTTAATTTGATTTTAAGCTCAAATAATTTATTATCTATCTAACTTCCTACTATTTTAGTTAATTTAGTTTTTTAATAAAAATACTTTTTCTGGTAAAAATTTTAATTGAAAATTATTAAATTTAAAATATGTATTATAATAGTTTAATAAAAAATTTATATGTTACTACATCTTAAGCTTCTACATCCGCTTATAATTTTATTAAATTGATCAACAACTCTGTGTTCCCTCTTTTAGCAGCCCAGTGGAGTGGAGTTTACTAAAGCTATAAAAAAATTATTATAAAATTCAAAAATTAACATTTAGATTTCTTTTAAATTTATAAATCAAAATTTGATGATTATTTTTGCTATTGATTGATTAAAAATTAAAAACAAAAAAATTATTTTTCTCTCAATTTAATTTTTTAAGTAAAAAATATAGAAAATTAATTAAACATAAAATTGTTATTATCATGAAAGTTAATTATAAATAAATAAATTCATTTAATTTTTATATTTTGATAAATCAACTATTTTAAAATTATTGTTTATTTTGGTTAAAAAATAAATAAATATTTACATAGTCAGTAGAATAAACTAAATATTTATCTGAGATCAATAGCAATTCTATTTGTACTCTATCATTTTGTTTTATAGCTTCAAAGAATGCATGACAATATTTTCTTGTAATTTTTCCTTCTTAAAACAATTTATTTTCACAAACCTGTTTAGACAAAATAATAATTTATTTATTTATTTAGGCCTCATCAAATTATTTTAAAATTACTTCAGTCAAACTTAGATTAAGCTTAATTAGTTTCATTAAAGCTTTAAGAAGATTTGATTTAATACTATTTTTCTTTACTTATTTTATATCTTAACTTGAGTCTAATTAAACTCTTTTCACATCTTATTTAAATTAAACATGGTTTGTAAACTTTTATTCTATTTTTTTAATCCATGTTTCATACCATAGATCGCGTTTTCTGCACGATAAATCTTTAACCTAGTTTAAAATTTTTAATAAATCTAAAAATTTTATTTAAGAAATCTACTTAAGCATCTTTCTTGTACTCTCGATAGACCTTTAAATCAGCTTTAAAATTCTCAAATTGTTTAACAAAATAATTATCTTCATACTATTCTAAATTATGCGAATCATTTTCTTTTTCTTTGAAACTTTCCTCACACATTTCTTGTAAATTAGTATTTTCTAGATTATAAGCAGTAGCCTTTGGCTAAAATCTATTTAAAATTGAAAATAGGCATAAATATTAGTAAATATTAAAAATAATTAATTTGAACATTATAAATAGAGCAAAAATAAATTGG
Organism: Tetrahymena thermophila SB210; assembly: GCF_000189635.1. Lineage (NCBI taxonomy): Eukaryota > Ciliophora > Oligohymenophorea > Hymenostomatida > Tetrahymenidae > Tetrahymena > Tetrahymena thermophila. The sequence continues at coordinate 568,639 of NW_002476361.1, forward strand.
TTATTTTTATTTTAAATTATTACTTCATTTGATCCAACTTAAATTCAGGCATTATTTATGAAATAGGCTTATCCTTAGGTATCAAATCTTCATCTTATTATTTTTTATTCGCTATAAATTTTAAGAACTCAGTAAATTTCTATTTTTCAAGATCACTAAGCATTTTATTTTTTTAATCTTTTCCAAATTTAAATTATACATAACCATAAAACGTTTCAAACGATTCTTTCTTTATTTATTTAGAATTCATTTTTTCATTGATTATATTTTCAAAATTACTTTAAGATAAATTTTTCAGCCTTTCACTTATGGTTTATCTTAGTAATCTCTGTGAAGAGAGAATTGTTTCTGATAGTTTACTTTAACTTACCAACTTTTTATTCAGAGAATTTTTTTGTTAGATATTTAAATTTAATTTAAAATTTATTTTAGATTAACAATCGCCAATTATTTCATCAGAATAATTTCCCTTTAATTCTTGTTAGTTTGAGCTGAAATCTGTGCTACCCTAACTTTAAGAATATGATAATGAACTTTAATTGATTTGTTTTGGGGAACTACAGTTACTGTGCACTTAAGTTGTTTACTTAGCTTCATTTTAACTGATTTATTTTGCCTCAACTTTGTTACTATTTTTCATACTAACTTAACCCATTTATCTAATATTCATTTAACTTGCTTATTAATGAAATGTGTTTTATTCTTCTTTTCCTACAATATTGTTGTTATGCTAATTTTTTTTATTTTAAGGAAACAACTCGTAAGTTATGTTTTAAAATGGGAGCTATTTGCTTATCCATTTTTCTTAATTAGAAGTAGGAGTGCAGTCTCTGTATGTCTCTTTCTTTTAAAGAGATGTATTACTTTTAAACTGCTAAATACTCTCTGAAATTCTTTCTGATTTCTGAGATTCATTAAGACTGTTTACAGATTTTTCTTTAATGCCTGCTAACTTAATCTGGGATTGATCTTATCTCTCAATAGCTTAGAAGGATATTTAACATTCCTCATCATAATTTTCGTTTAACTTTTAATTTGATGTTGTATTTTTTATCTAATTCAATACTTAATCCTAATGAGTCAAGATTCTGCTTTATTTTTAAGGATGCCCAGCTTTACTGTAATATTAATTTATTGCGTCAGGGATTGAAAAATTTTAAGCTAATTCCCAGTCATTATTGTCATCAAAATGTTAAAAAGTCTAAAAATTTTCTTTGCTGCTTGTTATACTAACTGGCAGCTGGTGGTCTGTCCAAGTTTTTTTACCACTTAAAGTAGGAGGAGAGGGTAAATTGAGTAAATTTTAATCTGTATTTAAATTTATTTTTATATTCAAATGCTAGTTAATACTGCCTATTTTAGGTAAATTTTATTAGGTACGATTCTGCTTAGATTCAGAATGAGAATTTCTATCAGAGGGTAATTTAAGGTGAGGAATTAAAGTTAAATTATGATCTGACTATCTCTGAGTTTATTATTCAATTTCTTTTAGGGAAACTCTAGGAGTAGTTTGCTAAGAAATGGATAAAGTTTACTAATTTGGTTGTTAGATTTTTTTATTTTAGATCTGAGAGCCTTCTTAATTTGGATTTTTTAAGATTTAATACAAATTTAAAGGTGATAATTAAGCATCCTATTTATTTTTATTACCTCTTTAAGTAAGAGGAGTCTTCTAAATATTCTATCTTTTTTATTCATTTTATTTTGCTAAATCCTTTTCATTTTTCTTTTCTTAAACCTTGTAAAAAGTTTTAATTGTAAAATTTGTTTGTGTTTAAAATTTATCTCTCTCATTCAAATGCATTTAATATTCTTCTTACTATTATTTTTCTTTTTCATTTTAGACTAAATAAGTTACTTAGCTCTACTTTAAACTTTTAACATTAAAAGCATCAACCTATTCTTAGCTCCTTTCCGTTTTTAAATTCAATTAGTTTGTTAAATCAACCAATGAAAAAGACTTTGAATCATTTTAACTTCTCTAAGTCCTATGTCTTAATGCTTAAACTCCATGAGAAACTTCCTTATCTTAATAGTATTTTTAATAGTTAAACTTACTCCTTATTAAAGAATTATCTTAACCTGTAATTTATCCATCACTTATCCTTTAAAAAATAAAACAATAAATCCAAGTTATATATAAAAAATCTAATTCAAAATAAACTTTATTCTTAATTAAAAAAAAATTGCTTTAAATTTATTTTTTTATTGATTAAATAATTTTTTAGCTTATGTAAAATAATATAAATTATTTTCTAGATTTATTTGCAATAAAGCTTTCTAATTTTACCAAAAATTTAAACCTTTTTATTTTATTTTCCATTTATTAGAGTTTTTTTGAAGAAGCTTTTTCTAATTTAATTTTATTTTTTTAACCAAAAATGAATAAAGAACATATTAATTTATTACTTTCTAGATTTGTTTTATTATCCGATTCCATTTACAAAGTCTTAACCCACTGTTTGTATTTTATCTAACTTCTTTATCAGAGATTTTTTAGATTTTGAATTACGATTTTCTTGACATTTTTAATTTTTTGTTTAGCTTATTTAAGAATCAAGCTGGTAGCTATTGCTAATTGATAATTCTACTTGATTATTTGAATATTATCTGATTATTCTATTTTTAGAATACTCAATATTTTTCTTATTGATACATCTTTGCATCCTATATCTATTTTAATTGTAATATTGTTCCATGTTCATGACCTATGTTCTATACTTTTCATCACATTACAACCTCCATTTCATTGTAGAATCTTTAGATTATAAGGCTTCTACCTATTTTTTAATTAGATCTGGTTTATATCTAAGAGCCTCAAACAAATCTTAATAGCTTCCTTAATCACTCATTTAATATTAGCTTCCTAAATTTTACAAAAGCAATATGTTCTGAATAACTAAAATTTCTTTTTTAAATTACAATTAGCCAAATTATAACCTAAAAATGTATATATATTAATTTACATTAGAGTAATCAAAATAAAAGCCAAAATGAAAAGCTCTGCTTTGATCAGCTAAAACCAAATTATTTTTATTTTAATTACAAGATCTAAGTCAAGGAAGAAGTCTAAGACTTTAAAAATACTTGAAATACTTGCTTTATTTAAACTTTCCTCTTAATAAAATAATACTTCTACTATTTATTAGTTAATTAATCAATTAATCAAATACTCAATCAATCAATCAATTTTTTTTTCAATTTTAAAAATTAATTCAATCAGCCAGCAAAACTTTAAAAACCACTAATTTAGTTTTCACTTTAATCTAATAAAAAAGTTTTATTTTGAGTTTTTTATGAAAGAAAAATGATAATTTATTGATAATTAAATAAAATAACTGTTTAATTGGTTGGTCTTTTGATGATATAAAATTCTTTAAAATAAAAAATTAATTCTAGTACTAATAGTATTTTTTATGTTTAAATAAAAATAATATTGATTAATTTGAATGATAAATTTGTATGAAACATAAATTTCTAAAGAAAAAAATATAATTATTGAAGAGTGTGAATAGTCAGTCATAAGTTAATAGCAATTTTTAATAATAACAAATATAAATTATTATGAATTTAAATATTAAATCACTATTTTTTTCAATTAAAATAAAGATGATATTCTTTCTGAATTATTTATCCTTTGGATCATTCATTCATTCGCTAATTGTAAAAATAATATTTAATTGATATTTTATTAATCATTTATTTCTAAAAATTCCTTCTTAATCATAAAAATATTACTAAAAATGTATATATTTATATACATTATCTTCATTCATTCTTTCTTTCACTACTAACCTTACTGTTTTCTATATGGTTGCTTGTTATTGTAAGGTTATTGATACCCTTGCTACTATTATGGATATTGTTAAAACATCATGCCTTATGTAGGAACAAACATTTATTAAGTGTAATATTAATTTTGGATTCCATATGGTGGTGGTGGGTAGAATCCCATTGGTGCTTATTAAGGATATTGAATTATAGGCTAGGCATACACATAATTACTTTACTCGTTATATTAATTTTAATATTATTGATCTTAATAATTTTAGTTTTAGCTTGGAGGTTAAGTTTCTTATTATTATTATTATTATTGTGTATCAACTTTAAATTCTGTCACTTTTTTTATTTATAATTTTTTTCTTTCTTTTGGCTTTTCTTCTTAGCTTTAAGGAGCATTAGTTGTTGCTGCTGTTGTTGTTGCTTACTGTTACTATTACTGTTATTGAGTCTATGAGTTTTAATCATTTACTATTTGAGGTTGTTGTACTTGCTTTTCTTTATCTGACGACTCTTAATCCTTTTGAGTTATTTGATTATCTGTTTTTGCTTTATTATTTTCATCATTTTAATTACCATTTTTTTAATTGTTATTTGTAATAATAGGTTAAGTAGGTTCAGGTTAAATTTATGAAGGTACAGTATTGGTACTTTTTAAATCAGGTTTAGATTATTCTTAAATAGGTGGTTCAACCTTTTCAACAAAAACAATAGCTTAACTACTTTACTTATTTGTATCATTTTATTTAGTATTTGTAGTTTATTTTTTTTATTCATGATTGCTTTCTTAAGAAGTCTTTGTTTAAATCACAGGGAGTGCTTCTTCCTTTTTGGAATTTCTACCTTCCTCTTTTGCTTAATTATCTTCTTTTTTGGTCGTCTATTCCTATTCAAAAATTTATTTAAGTTAATATTTTTATTACTAATTCAAATCTTTACTGAACCAGATTCCTTAGGTGTTGCTTGTTAATCTTATTTTGTATTTTTTTTACTGAATGTAGGTCTACCCTTTCCAAAACTAATTTCTTCTGAATTGCCTTAATTTTCTTTGCTTTCTAATTTATTCTATGATGAAATATCTTTTTTGCTACCTTTTTAATTATTTTAATCAGAGCTAAATCTACCTGATCCTTTATTTTTTTATTAAATATTTTTTAAATAAAAATATTTCATTCAGAATTAATTATATATATAGATTTTTAAGTAGAATAAATGAAATAAAAAAATAAGAATTGAAAGTTAAACGGTATTTAATATTTTAAAATTTAAAGAAAATATAAATATATTATATTACCATGTACTGCAGAGAAGTTTTTTTCTTCATCAGAATCTGCTAAAAGATCATCTCTACCTCTATCAATTAAAACATGTTTATACTTAGAACCTTCTTTATTGACTTCTTGTTCTAACTTTTCGGCTTATTCAATTTGTTTTTTATCAAACTTGGACATATCTAACTTGGTAGTATAAAACTCATCTTTGAATTCTGTTCCGACTCCAAACTTTTGCTAATTGATTTAGAACTAATCTAAGTTTTTAAAACTAGAAGGCTTAGCCTTTTGGTTAAGTTCTTCTCCATCCTCAATAGATTCACAATTATCAAAAATGAAATTGACAGCTTAAAACTCCCTTTCTCTGTTTTTGTCTAACTTGGTCAATTCTCCATCGGTTTTGATATTTTTTGTATCTTCTAATTTAAATAATATTTGAAATAGTAAATTTAAAATACTTATAAATAAATAAATATCTATTTATTTATTGAATGTTAATATCTTCTTAAAAACGAAATTTGTATCTTTTAAATTTATTATCAGTAGTACAATCTATAAGAATCAAAGTACTTTAGAAATAACTTTCTTAGTCTTATTCAGATGAAATATTATTATATTCCATTTCATTTGTTTTTTTTCAAAGATAGGTTGAGATTTATTTCAAAAAATTTTTAAACGAATTGTTAAATTACTTTAGAGGTTTTTAAAATCTTGAATGTATGGTGGATCCTCTACATCTTCAGCGAACAAATAGACGAAATCCTATTTGAGTAAGCATTTGGTGTTATTAGAGTCATTTTGGTTTTACTTTTTGCTTTAATTTTCTTCACCAGGGTAGGAATTAGTTTGTTCTTTAAAGTTTTTTATCATAACTCCACCATTTTTAGGGTTAATTGTATAAAATATTCCTTCCCCTTCTTAATTATCAGGAAGTTTAACTTTAACTTATTTGCCCTTTATTGTATTAGATAAAAAATTCAATACAGATGAGTCTCAAAAAGATATTATAAATAAGAAATGCGATTTCCATTTTAAGCTTGATCAAACAGCAGCAAATTTAAAATAATTTATCAAAAAATCAATTAATTCTATTAAACTTACAAGTAATGAGAAAACTAGATCACAAAACTTCTTATCCAAAGTTTCTTTGATGTTAATCTATTGAACTTTGCTTGTTATTTCAGAGATTTGTTTATCCATAATTCTGGAATGCTATAAGAGTTGAATTTAGTCTTTTTTAAATATATTTTATTTTTCTATTGGAGTTTATCAAGCTAAATTGATTGATACTTGATTGGTTTTAAGAAAATAATTGCTTTCAAAAATCTATCTAATTTTAATTAATTATATTGTTGTCATTTAATGAATTCTTTTTATTACAAATTATTTTAATTAATCTTATACTTCAAGTAAACGATTTTTTATTTATTTCTACTCTTTTTGCCAAAGCAAAACGATTGCCAATTTAATAGATAGAATCAATCTCATATTGCATATTTAAAGTGGTAAATTATTCCTTTAGAACATGTATAGAGTAAATTTATTAACAAGATTTATTTCTCAAAATCTTCAAAATTAAATTCAAAAATAAAACATTTTTATTTATCAATAAAATAAATTTCACAATAATAAAATTTTATGAATTTTTTACATAAATATTTACAAAATTTTAGAAAATAAATTAATTAATTAGAAATAAATTTTTTAATTTACTATTTACATTTTTATTTTTATTTTTATCTTTTACATTACTTGCTCTATCTATATTTACAAATATTAATTTTTTTCAATTCTTGAATATATACTAAAACTCGTCCCACAGTTTTTACTTCTTACTGAAAGGAAGCAAATTCATAATGAAGTGAATCTAATATATTTTAATTTTTTGTTTACAAAAATAGCAAATATTTTATTTGAAAGTAAAATGAAATAAAAAATAATTCTTTTAAAAACCAAAAAGCATTTATTACTTTATTGTAAAAATGCTTTGATATTAAAGATTATTATTTTTTTGAATAATTTTAGTAATATTTTATTTACTCTTTTAGCAGCATTAATTTAATCTTTTTTTTCTCCAAATTAATAGATAAATTCATTGAGACTGCATTTACCATTGCTCCAAGGATTAGCTTTATTTTTTAAAAGCAAGAGAGCAGTTGTAACATCACCTCTGCAGCATGAGTAGTATAAAGCTGTCTTTTTTACCTATAAAAATAAATTGATTAAAATATAAATAAAATTTTTTTAATCAATTACTTAATTAATATGATCCAAATCAGAGTTATATTCAATAAGCTTTTGAGCAATTTTAGAAAATCCTCTTTTGCATGCAATTTACAATGGAGTATTCATTCCCTTAAATAAAAAATAAATTCATATTTCGTTTAAAAAAATTTGCTTACTTTATCAAAAGTGTATACTAAATACTTGTCATTTTTTAAGAGTTCGTAAACACTATCATAATCATTTGCCTTAATGAAATTAAATAACTCTTATGATCCCACTCTACTATATGCTACTTAGGTAAACAACTTGTTTTCAACAACCTTTTATAAAATTTTCAGATTTAAATTAATACTTACGAAAATGTTATTTACTTCATCCATTGTCAAGTTAAGTTTTTGAACTTTCTGCAAGAATTCAATCATTTCTTTCTTAATTCTGCTCCATTTAGAATCATTTTTGATTGACATTTCAAATTTCTTTTATGTATTAGGACTGATAACATTACCTATTTCAAATTTAACGAAAGTTTATAGTCTTTCATTCTCTTTTTATTTTTATTCTATCAAACTTGTTAACTCTTTACGAAGATTTTACTCTTTGGAATGAATGTACTTTAATTATTAAAAAATATTTTAATTTTAAAAAATATGTTTTTTTTTTCTTATTACATATTTGTCCTCGTTGTATTCTTATTAAACCTTCATTAACTTTTTATAATTTTCATATTCTTCTTTTTCTACAGACTCCATTTATAAAGCAGATGGTTTTTAAATATCGTCAGGATTGTAATCTTTTATTTCTCTTCTATATAAACTAGTAAGATTTTTGTTTTCAAAAAGTTCTTTGTTACCCCTCGGAATATATCTATTAAAGTATTTTTTATTAAAAATTTATTAACAACAAATAAATCAATTATTTTTTATTTATAATCAAATTTATTTATATTTCTTCCTTCTCTTTTTAAGAGCTTATAAAGAAAATATTATTTCAAGACATTATGAATAAATTTCAATGGATAAATCAATAAATAATTAGTTACTTTATTTAATGCAACTTGTATTCGGGAGCAATTTATTCGATAGGTGTATCTTTTTGGTATTTAAGCATATTCTATGTTTTGATAATGTCTTAGAAAAAGTTTTAAAATTAAAGCTTTTCGTCATCAGTAACTTTTTACTTTATTTTTTTAAGTTAAATAAGACAGAGGCTATTCATTACAGAGTGCTTTTTTTAGAATTATGATTTGCTTGTTGTGTTCATGAATGAAACTTGTTTGTCGTTGTTTTAATTTTAAGAGTGGGATGGACTATTTTGGCTAAGATTATCAACATGGTTAATAAAATTCATTTAATTGTAGGTATTAACTTTTTATTAGAAGCTGACTTTATTTGATGACGAATTAGGTTTACCAGATGATAAAAAACTTATTGATTTTTTTACTTTATTACCTTAAGGTGTAGCTTCATTTTAAACCTGTTTAATTGATTTGTTGTTATCAACTGTTAACTAGGTAGCTCCTTTGAAGTATGAGGAGTTTATTGGATTGTTAGTATTATCTTGATTATTATTTATTCTAGCAGATTTAATTTAAATATTTTATCTTTAAGTATTTTATGAAGATTAATGTAAGATTTCATTTTGTGAAATAATTCGAGCTGAATAAGCTTTTGCATTATTAAAATCATTAACTGATTATTTATTATTTTAGGCTTCATTATTTAGCTTAGTTAAATCAAGTTTGAACTTTGTATTCGTTTTAAGCTGAGAATTCGTTGACATTTATTGGCTTGATGAAAATTAATTGAAAGTTTACTAGCTAAGCTGTTTTTTGTTAGTAGGAGTTGTATCAAGACTTTTAATTTAATTAACACAAACTTGATTTAGCTGATCATTAAAAGAAGTTATAGGAGAATTATTTATGTTCATAGTTAATTATCCCTAATTTTTATTCTATGTTCTCATTTGATGATTGACTGAATTAAAATATAAATTATTTTCATTATTGATTTGAGAATTTTCCATTTTTGTAGATTCTTTGCCATGACCATTTTATTATTTGAAAGATATCTGAGACTGCAAATTCAAAGTATTTTTAGTTGAGGATAAAATTGCATTATTTTTGGTTTATGTTTAATATGATGCTGCTATTTGAGATTGACTATCATTCACATCTTTAGAGTCTAAGAAAGAGCTTAGTATATTCTACTAAATCTACTAAATTTAGTTGCTATTTCTTATTTATTTTTAAGATCTATAATTTTACTTAATTTCATCTAACAATTGTTTGCTTGCTGTGCTATTATTTTAAACATTCTCTTCCAAATTTTAGTTATTATTATTATATCCCTTCTAGCAGAGAGTATAATATATCTTCTCTCTCAGCTTTGGCCAGTCTTTAGAATTAATAGTTTTCTCTTTCAAGAATTGATTCACTAATAGTTATTTAGAAGGATTAAGCTTTGTTTGAGAAGAAAATATTTATTTATACTTAGTAATTTAAAAGTCACTTTAGTCCATTTGACTCTAATCAATATTTATTTCAGATTATTAATTGTTCTAGTCTTAAGCCGAGTCACAAGCGTTTTAGAAGTGCTTTATACTAAACTAAGATACATTTTTCATATTTCTATTCTCTTAATGTTATGAAGGCTAACGAGTTTAATTTTAAGTAGATAATTGGCTAGAAAATTTCTATTAAGACTTTGGCTTAATATTTACAGGAGACTTATCTTCAATCATATTTTAACTTTTTTTTCTTAACGTATTTAAAAGCTATAAGCTTTAATTTACTATATTTGAATTATCTCTAGAGATCATAGCAGCCATCTTATTTTAATTATAATGGCTTATTCCCTATTCTATAGATTAATTTAATGTACTATTGATTTTATTATGTGCTCTTTTCTCTACATTTATATTTTTATTTCCCAATATTTCTTTAAATTGATTTTATGTATTAGTATTTGCCTCTGTTCTACTTTGAAATTCCTTTTATATAAAATAAATTTAACAAAAAGCTATAATAAAATCTAACATTTTGAACAATAATTTGATGCAAATTATTTTAATTCGATTTAAACTTTAAATAAATATTTTATAATTGTAAAAAACAATTTAAAAAGAAAGAAAGTGTTCTTTCAAAAATATGTTGATTATAAATACTTGAGTTTGAAAAGAAACATCAGTTATTGCATCAACTGCCTTCTTTCTTGTTTCTTATTGACTAAGCAGCAACCTTCTTCTGGAGTTAGTCCTTCTGTTTTCCTAGCTTAGCTTTGGTTAAACTTAAAATACTTTACTTTCTGATGGTTTATTCAAAGGCAAAGCAATTTCGGATTTATTAAGTTTTTGATGTGTAGGATTTTGTTTGGTTTATGTTAGCTCTTTTGAGTAGATACTCTTTTTGAAATCTTGATGGGTATGAGAGAAATTTCTTTATCTTTGAGGAGTTATTTAATCTCCGTTTTCACTATTATAAAAAGAATTTGATTGGTCCTAAGAATAGCAATGCGAAAACTCAAGCTTAGACTATTATTTAATTTCACTTTTTAAGCTGCTAATAAGTTTTTAGGGAGTATCAGAGCTGAATTTCAACTCATCAACTTGCTTTTTAAAAAGTGCATTTTCGCAGAGGTTTTCTAATCCATGAGATGCTTCAAAGGTGACACCCATCATACTTTGTAAATCTTTCTTATTAGAGTGAAATTTATTTTTGCTTTGAATATTGCTGTTTCTCCCTACAAAAGAATGAGATGAATTTATTTATTATGATGCTGGCAAGTTATTAACACTTTTACTCTTTGATTGCTTTTAAGAACTAGCAGATATTCTAAAGTTATTCTATGCATTTATTTGAGAAGATTTTTCCCATTTTAACTTTTACTGCTGTTAATGTTGATCTCCTACTATGTTACTTATATTATTGTAGTCTTTGCCGTTTTAAAGATGTGCGAATGAGTTAATTTAATTCTAATTTTGCACATTGGTTTGCTTTAAATATCTTAACTAAATCATAGAATTAGGCTTATTTGCCCTGATTAAAGAGGGCGGCTTCATTTTATATATACCAATAGAAGTCGAATTGATCATTAAAATGTTTGAATTATTAAAATTCTGTTTCATCAACTAATCTTTCTACTATTCCATAGTAATTTAATATTAAGAATATGAGGAATTTATTAATTAATTAGTAAATAGTGTATAAATATACGATTAATAATTTACAATGATATTTTCTTTTTGTATAATAAACACTAGACTATTTATTCAATCAAATACTAAATAGCTTATCGACTTATTCTATAAAAGTAAAATTAATAAATCTTAACCAATATATTTCCTCAAAAATTTATCTGAACTATTTAATTGTTTATTTGTTTCAGTAGCCAAAGCTATCAAAAAAGTATTAATAAAATCTACAAAAAACTATAAATTGCATTTACATTATTTATTTTCGTATAAGACTCATTTATTTATTAATTCATCCATTATGAATGAATACTTGCAATAAATTAATCAATCTATTTCAATTTATTTTCTCATAGCAAAATTCTGTTTTTTCATTTTTTTTCAATTTTATATTTTTGGTCAATTTACTTAAAATAATAAATTTAACTTTTCATTTGGCAATTAAATTAAAATATTTAAAATAAATAATTCATTATTCAGATTTTTTTTTAAATAAAATTTTTTTCAAACCTTAAATAATTAAATAAATAATTAATTTAATTAGCTTAAAGTACATTTTGTCATATTTAAAGAAATTAACATTAAAATAATTTTTGTTTAATTATTTATGAGAAAAGTTAGACATCTAGAATTAATTTATTATGAATTTTAGAAAATAATAACAAACAAATAAATAAATTTATGAATAAAAAACTTATTTTATATTAAAGAAAAGAAATGAACAAAGAAAACACAAAAATTCAAAAATTTGATTGAATTTTGAAAAAATATAATGCAAGATGTATATATTTATTTATATGCATTGGAGAGGCCTATTATCTTTATTGCACTGACAATCAAAAACCAAAAAGTCATATAAAATCAATGAAAGAGTGATCGAATGCATTTTATATTTTGAAATATTTATCAAATTTTATTTGGAGAATGAAATATTAATAATAATAATGAATGATAAATATAGTATAATTACTTGTTATGAAGAAAGAAACTGCTTGTAAAGTTGAATATTCAGATAAAAAATAAATGAAGAATTGGATTCTTGGAAAGAGTATTTACTAGTTGAATAGAAATAAAAGTGAAATAAAAAGTGGATAAGAAATAAGAAAATAAAAGTTAGAAAAATTAAATAAATTATTAGAAAAGAGAAAAGAAAAAGCAACGAATAGACTAATATATCTAAATAAAAACGATATAAGGTTAAATGGAATTTGATGATGCTAAACCTCTTTATACGAGGTATGTTTGGCCTAGAGGAGATAAGAGCTTGTTATTTAAAATCTAAATGGTCATTTCGTCCATTATGATTTTTGTAGGTATTGTACAAGCCACCAATATCTTCCTATTAAATAAGCAATAAGATAACTCAATTACGTTAGGCTTCATTGTGATTATTATCTTATTAGTAGTTTTAAGTACTATAAACATTCTTTGGGCTCTCAAAACCAGCAAGCTCTTAGCAGTAAGCGATAGTCCTCAAAATGCAACTAACACAAAGTTCACTTAGGTTCTTTTGTTCTTTACTCTCATTTTGCTTACTTTATATGTGGTCTTCTTCGTCCTCTTCTAGTTTGCTTAATCTGATTTATTCAATGCAGCTATGGTAATTTAATATTCCAACATTTCTTTTACAGCACTTTAAATGTCATCATTAAAAAAAATATTCAAACATTGGATTAATTTTATTGATGCAGACTATAAAAAATTTAAACAATTTAGCTAATCAGAAAACGTAGTTAAGTAATCGTGTATTAAAACTGAAAGCAATAATTTTATTTATTTTAAACAAGCAAAATAAAAGGCAAACAGCTAAAATTCTTCCAAAAGCAATATCAATAAATTTAAATTTTAATAAAATATACTTACAACCAAACTTAGATCAAGCAAAAATTAAACAAAATCATTTTATTTTAAATTAGATTAAATTTTATTTTGCACAAAAACCAATAGATATTTATTAATTTTTACATCAACAGAAAAAATAAAAAATAAGATCAAAATTTATAAACTCAAAAAAAAGAAAAAGAATCGTTAATAATGAATTTTCAATTTTATAAATATGAAATAAGTAAATAAATAAAAATCAAATAAATAAATAAACAAACAAACAATCTTAAGGTTAGAAATTTTAATTAATTAATTAATTAATTAATTAACAAACTCTTCATTCGTTTTAATTAAATTGTTTAATTTATTATCTACCTTAAGACATACTGTGATAAAGAGAAAACTAAAAGATATTTAATTAATTTTATTTCATTAAAATAAAAATTTGATAAACATTTAAAATTTAAAATGATTAATAATTCTAGTTAGATTATTTATAAATAAGACATTAAACATACATTGAAATTTTTCATTCCTTCATTTTTACCTATTTTAAATCTGAATATTTAATTATATTTTATATATTATTTTTAGGCTTCATCTTAGAGCGATTTACAAAAGTACTAAACAATTTATAATGATCACAAATAATGGATTCACATTTTTGGCTATGTTAATTGCGTATTCTTGGTGTTCACAGCTTTTACTCAATAAATCATGAGTGACTCTAAGGTTGCTGCTAATTTGATGATTTTCTTGTTGAGTATTTCTCTTTTGTTTGTTTCATACTATTTGTTACATGCAATTAATGTTTTATACTCTGTCTTTGACTATCCCTCTTACAGCTTTGATACAGAACCTTTAACTGCTCTTAAGTCTGTTGCTGTTGTCAGCATTTTACTTTTAATTATGATCGTTATTATCAACTTACGTAAAAAGGAAGTTTCATATCTTTTATTGGGTACCCTCTTGCTCTTAACACTCATAGTTGCTGTTCCTTCTGCTGGAAAAGTATTCAGAATGTACAATGATGTTAACAATAGTTACACAAACAACTGTCATGAATAGTTAGGCCATTTAGATTATCAATACTTAGCTTCATAAGGTTGCCAACAAAAGTACATTTACAGAGAAGGTTCTCCCAAAGATTGCGGTAACCGTTTCGATGATTGCTTTGAATCAATTGATAACTTACGTAAGACTGGTGTTGAAGAAAAGAGATTCATTACAACTGTTTGGGAAGAAAGTCTTTATCCTAAGTCTAGCTAACAACCTCGTATTGCTGGTTTATCTTCATAGTGCTGTGGTACAGTTGTTAATGTTTACTCTCGTCCCTTCCTCAAAGTTGGAGCTTTAGCTTTGAGCTACATTATTCTTGTTTTCTTTTTGTCAAGCTATCTCTATTCTAACAGTTCTCATCCCTCTTAACCCAATGAATTAGTTCTTTCAAGTGTTTCCAAAAACGTATTATTAGGATTGTTCTTCGGTCTCTTATTGATTGGCGGTATTTACACTGCTGTTAGTAGCCATTCTACTGATGCAGTACGTCGTAACACTGTTGTTGTAAATAAACTCATTAACATTAAGAAATCAAACCCTTCAAACACTTACCACGAATACAATAAGTGTACTTTATTCTAACACTTCGAAGATGAGTCTCTTGTCAACAGTGAATATAGATAAATTGTATTTGCTGATATTAGTGTCTAAAAAGCTAGCAACTAATACTGTGAAAATTGCTAAAATCCTGATTTACTCTTGATTATCTCAACCGTTCGTGGAAACTCAGACAACTGTCCTACAAACTTCAGATTTGATTATCCAAACCCAACTGATAGAGTTCACGTAATTCCTTCCACTCTCGCTCAACCCCTTGCAAACGACTAGGTCTGTTTTGACCCAGCTACTAAGAGAAGTTTATGTACTCCTTGCTAAAACTACTTTGGAGTCAGTGGTGATCCCATTCAAGTCCTTAATTATGTTCGTAGCTCTGTCTCAGCATGCAACAGAGAAGGTTTGAAATTCGTCATTTAAGCTTACTAAGTAGATTCTAAATTATTCTCTGCATAACAAATTTCCACTAAGTCCTAGAATTTAGAATAAACAGTCACTATTGATACTACCTAACTGAAGAGATCTATCTTCCACCCTCACTCTAAGAAAGATAAGGCTCTTGAAAACCCTAGATTACTTGCTGGTTTGAAAAAATTAACAGTCAAATTAGCTGTAAGAGACTTAGTCACCAACTAAAACCTCTCTGGAGCTAACGTCTAGCTTTATGAATCCTATGGTACTGAAAATACATGTTTTGCTGGTGACAATGCTAAACTAATCTACTAAGGCTTATCTACTAACAATGGCATCATCAACTTGGACTTTGTTTACTCAACACTTCCCACAACACGTTATACAATTTAAGCTTCGTTAGATGGTTATGCTATTAATTGTAGAACTTTCACTTTGAATGAAAAACGTCTATTCCTAGATATTGGTCTTTCTCCAGAACTTAAAACTCATCAAACTAGATTTGTCCTTGAATGGGGTACTGAATCAGGTCTTGAGACTGGTTAGGATTTAGATCTTTATCTCAATTCAAACTCTGAAGCAGACAAATGGGTATGCTATTCTTCTTATTTCAGCTCTTAATGCGCTGGTTCTGTTTATCATGGTGATGCTAAGGGTGATAAAATAAGTACTGAGGCTATTACAATTAATGCTTTGGGCTAAACCAAGTATTTAGTCTTCTTTAAGTTACCAGTAGTCTCAAAGATTAACGGAATAGTTGATAACAGCATTATTTCTAACCTCAAGCCAATAGTTAAAGTCTACACATAAGGCTAAAGCAGACCTACTCAAGTCTCTGTATTCGATAACTCATTACAAAAAGGTACTTTCACTGATTATGAAAAGAATTTCAGATTTGCAAATCTCGCTTGGTGCATTAGCGGCTAAAATAGTGAAATTGTTAAGTATGCTAAAGGTTTCTCATACTCTGTTGCCTGGTAAATTGTTGATCCAGATAATTCCAACACATACGATCTTCCTCTCTCTTCTGTCATCTGTTGAAAGAGAATAAGAAATATCTATTAATAAATAGCTTTTATTAATTGAGACATATTTCTAAATATGATTGATTATATATAATCAATCAATATAAAACATACAAATTTACAAATTTTCAGTAAAACAAATTAAATACTTGTTGAAAAACCTATAAAATCTCTTATGAAAAACTAATGAACAAACAACTGATCATATAATAACAAGTATGATCTATTTATATAATGTATTAAATTACATGTATATTTAATTAGTTCATTACCTGTATTTCTATTTTTCTTTATTTTCAATTTTTTACTTTTACCAATTCCTTCTAAACAAATAACAATTTCAAGTAATCATTAAATTAAATTTTTAAATTATCACTGACAAGAAGTAAGCTAATAATATGTATTTACTTAAAAATGGTAGTTCTACTTTACTAATTTGAGTGATTTCATTTTTTTCAATCATTTTTTTAATAAAAACTATTTCAAAAATGAAATACATTAGATATTATAAAGTAAGAATGATTTTATAGAAATCTTTTATAAAAAAAAATAAAGTCTGATAACTTAATAGTAACTTTACCTAAATTAATGAGTATATGCAGTATTTTATTTTATTGAATTATTGAACTCTAATTCAAATTTCTATTTTATGTTTTAAAGAGTTTGAATGAATATTTAGAGTTAGTTCTTTTACTCTTACATACTTTAAAAGATATTTAATTTTTATCTTAACTTAGTGTATGATAAATATAAAATCTTTATAAATTAATTTATTTGATATGCTTTAATAAAAATTATTCAATTTTGACTGTAAAATATCCATTAAATTTATTGAAAAACCTTTAAATTATTAGAATTATAAAAGCAATATAATACTTATTAGAATATTTAAGTATTTAATAAAATAAAATTAGATTTTAATATTAAAATATTTTTACAAAATAATTAGATTGATCAATTAATTTAATTTATTACAACTACTTGCTTTATTTCTATGAAGTTTCTTCAATGTGCCATTTTAAACCCTCAGAAGCATCTATAAGCAATTTAAACCTGATAAAATTTGAATAACATTAAAATTATAAAATAAAAATAGGATCATCAGATTTCGATAAAATTCAACTCTGATATACTCAAAACCTTTTAAATAAATATCAGGCTAATCTAATTTAATATTATATAAAGAATTAAAGAGATCAATTCATTTAATTAAATTATGATTTAAAATTAGAAGTAGGATAACAACAAATAGGTTAATCATAATCGCCACTATAAAAATAGCTACAATAATAGCAAACAAGATAAGTGTGACTCCTTTCAAATGAATTCAGTAAATAATATTAAAAATGACAGCAACAGTGCATGCTTTAACTAAAAATATTGCTTTGAATGGAACATACCTCTTAATGATAATCTAGTTAACATTTAAGGATATCCTCTTTCAAGTCTCATAGACAAATTTGAATTGTAAATATTAAAAATGAATAATAGATTCTCAAATTATTTTTCTTTCATATTCATATTAAATAATATATTAAGTAATGAAATCTAAGAAAAGTAGCTTAAGTGACTTAAGCTTTTTTGAATATTTCAAAATTTAAAGAATTTATTTTACTAAGCTATCAATTAACCTATTGTCATATTTAAAAACAGGCCAGAATACGATGAATGTATGTCGATGCATCAATGCGCTATCACTAAGAAAATACCACTTAATGGAACTCTATACATATACAATTCAAAAATTTGTTTTTTTTCTCGTTATAATGCAGACACTCTAGTTGGAAAAGCTACTATTGTATCTATCCCATTAAGCGATGTATCTTCAGTTCAAAAAAAGAAAACTGGTTTCATTTTCAACTAAGGAATTGAAATAATTCTTAAAAATCATCAGCACTTTTTTTTCTCTGCTTTTAAAGATCGTGATTAGGCTTACAATTACATGACTGAGCTACTTTCATGGTAAAAACGCTTATAGCCTAGTGCTGAAGATCTGAATATAGAATGCATCAGATAAGAGCTTTAGGCACTAAAACAGTAGATTGAATAGAGTTAAATTAGTAAAAAAACAAGCAAAAAAAAAATTTTCAGTTAAAATAATGCTGGAAATGGACTTTAAAAAGATGTTCAATATGAAGAAAAACAATAAGATATCATTCAATTGTCTTCGGATGAAGAAGAAGATGAAGAAGAATGGGAAGAAATAAAGAGTGTAGAAGAAATGTAAAAGAAAAAAGAGGTAGAAAATCAATGGAATTAGCATATCGATAAATTAACTTAAGTATATCAGCAAAGGGTTGAAAAATTGCGAAATGCTGTATTAAATAACTTTGAAGTATCTACCAAAGCTAAGTGGACTTCAATAGATATAAAAAATGTCTCTGCTAAAGAGATATACATACTATTCTTTGGAAATAACATATTTGAAGATGAAAAATAAGTTGCGTATACAAATTTTGGGATGTACTATAACACAACTGTGCTTAATGAGCTGAATATGGTCTATAGTGACATAGTTCCAGAACCTCCTCTTTATTTTACTAATCTCTATGACAATAACAAGCTAGAAATTATTGATTATGCAGAATATTCTACAAGAAAATGTACCTTTACTCATATTATAAAAGAACCATTTATGCCAAAAAGTTGTGACTGTTTTATTGAAGAGAAAATTTATTGGGTATCTCCTAAAGAGATATTGATAGAAAGGGAGCTTGCTTTCTAAGGAATACCACTTTCTAGTCATTTTAATCCAAGAGTGATCTACCAAATATTGGAAACAGGAGAGTCAGATTAAATTAAAACTTAAATCAGAAGTGGATATTATATCCATTACGTAAAGGACACATGGTTTAAATCAAAAATAGATAAAACTTCTGATGAAGAAAATATAAAAAATTGGGAAAAAATCAGTAAGCTCTATATCAAATATTCAGAGATATGGATTAAGCGCAGAGAGTAAGGTCTGTAACTTTAAAAGAAACAAAAAGCTGCAATCCACTCATCTTAAATTAAATAGCAAACAAACTGTAATCCAGAGCCTCAAAATAATGTAGATCAAGATTTAGAAATAATTTAATCATCATAGAATACTGATGATAAATAAATAGCTGATATAGCAGATGTTTCTTAATCAATGTGTAATATTTTTTGATCAAAAAAATAATTAAACAAATAAATAAATAAATAACTATCAATAAATAAATATCTATTCTTATTTATTCAATTTATAATTTCTATTAAATTGTAAGACTTGAAATTAAATCAATTAATAAATTCCAAATTCATTTATTTAATTAGCAATTTGATTTTGTAATTATATAAAAGACTTTAATTATTTAATGATAATTCATATTTAATTCATTAAATAGTAAAAAAAATGATCAAAAAGATAATTAGTTGTGCTAATGAATAAACCTATAAGAGAAGCAAAGTTATAACTTAAATGCAAAATTAAAATTTTAAAGTAAAAAATAATTAAGAAAAATATTAATCTTATTTTTAGTTAAATCTTTTATTTATTTAATTAAATTAACTTAATTTTTGATAAAATAAATCTATTTTAATTCAAATGAAATATTTATCAAAGATTATTAAAGTTTTATGTATTATCTATACTGCTGTCATTGTAAGCTGAATACTCATAGCCATCATATTCCTTTTCATTTAATTAGATTACTTTAGGAAGGTTCAATACGAACTTCTCATTCGCGTTTGGACCTTGATTCAGTTTACTAAGAGAACTATTAATACGCTGCTATATATCTATTTTAGTGTTTGCTGGCTTCTTTTTGGAAGCTAATGCTAGAGGATCATAGTCATCAGTTCTATACTCGAATTCAACTACTTTTAGATCATCTAAGGAATCTTTTTCACTTTCTTCCTTCTCAATTGGCTTTGGCTAAATAGGTTAGAAATAGTATACATTTTTCTTTAATTCATCTGGATACCTACTCTCTTACTCTCTTTTAATTTATTTCTTTTATTCTTCTTCATTATCAAATATCTTTTAAAAAATACCATAAAAATATATTTAAAAAAATTCTTTAAAGATAATGAATAAATAAAATTACTAATTTGCCAAATTCATCTCCAGCAAATGGATCAAATTTTTCTTCTCCATCATCTCCTAATTTGCTTTCAGCTACAGGGACATCTAATTTTTTATTTGAAGATTTTGCCTTGTTTGATTTAGCTGGCGATTGCTTTTAATTGTAAGTTGTTAATGGTATATCTTTAATAGGAACAAGGATATCATATTTAACTGAATCCACTCCATCATGCTCATGATTGTGAAGATATTTATCGATATTATCATTTGTCTTTTTTATTCTATCTCTCATACTCATCAATCTGTTTTCTTCATCTTCTAAATTGTAATACGTGATTTTCAATTTTCTTTATCTGATATCTTTTTCTCGTTCTCCTTCTTCTCTTCTCAAAAATTCTATTCCATTTTCATCTTCCTCGTTACCCTTTTATGAAATTTCTAAAATTTCTGATAAACTCCTTTAGCTTTCATCCTCACTAAGTTTCTCATTAAGAAGCATTTTGTATCTTCTTAATCTTTCGTCATATTTATCTTTTTCATTTTCATATTTCTTAACTTCTATTACAGGCATTTCTAGTTTTCCATGTTGGTTAATAAAATAAACTTTACCAGTTTGCAGCTTTTTATTATTTATACATACAACTTTACTAAAATATTTAATTCAGATTTTAACAAGAAAATTACCTTATCGACAAGCTAGTCGTAAACTTTGGAATCTAAAATTTCATGAAGTATCTATAAAATATATTCTTTATGAGTACCGTAACTAGATATAACAGCTAAAGCTTCCATAGCTGCTTTTCTAACTTTCATTACTTTATCATCTAAAAATAAAGCAATTGTAGTTAGTACGTGCTTCATATCAATATATCTGATCTATTTATTTTATGATAAATAAATAAATAAATAATTTTTCCTTTAACAATCATAAAGTTAATTTGTTAATTTATTTATTTAAAAAATCTAATTTAAATTTTATTCAAAATGTTTTTTTATTTTAAAGCAATCCTTTATATTCAAAAAACTTTGTTGTAATTTCTTACATAAAATCAACTTATTTACATCAATATCAATTTTTTAGTATTTTTTTTTTGCCTTAAGATTTTTGAATTTATTTAATTTTTGATAAATAGTTTTATTAAGAATTACAATAAATTTTAAAAGGAATAAATAAATATATTTACACTGTTAGCATCATCTCCTTAAAGTTCTTTAATAAATGCATTTTCGTACCATTCTTCAGGATAGCCATCAAACAAACAAAGAAACAAAACTGAAATAAGATTTAGTATTTCTTCTTTGATGTGCCAGTTAGGATTTGTTTGATTATTTAATTGATCATTTAGAAAAAGACAAAAACTTTTTAGAAGAGTGTGTTTTTTAATAGATGTAATCATAGATCTGACTATAAAAAAAGCTGTATTTCTAATATTAATTCTTTCTTCTCCTAACTTTCCTATTAAAGGAGGAAGTGCTAAGATTATATAGGCCTTCATTTGCATACCAGCACTATGTTGAATTAAAGTAGAAACAATTTTCATAGCGTTTCCACTTATAATGAGGTTTTTGCTACTTAATAAATAAGTAATGAATTTATAAAATGCTCCCAAATAAGATCTAATATCATTGATTGTATCTTCAGGAGTTTCGCAAGCCTCAAAAGCTTCTAAAACTTCTTTAGATGCTTGTATTTTTACCTATAATAGGAGTTTTTATGATTAAATATATTATAAAAAAAGTGAAATTCTATTTACTCTTAAATCTGATTCATTAAAGCAATCTATTAGAGTATCTTCTCTAATCAAATTGAAGTATAAGCCATTCATCCCCAAAGGAAAGAAAGATAGAATCTGCTTTTTAGTAAATTGTGGCATTTCTTAATACAAATAATACTTTCTGATACCATCTGTATTCTCAACAATAAAATCCTACTAATAATCTTCAAACATATGTAAATTTATTTCACCAAATTTCTCATACAGCTCCTTTATCTTATAAAAAAATAATTGAAAAGTTTGATATAATTTCATATTTATTTAAACATTTCAAATGTAAAAATTTCTTTAAACGATTCATGAATTAAATTGATAGTTCTCTCATTTTAGACATTTAAAAGTTATTATTCTCATTATCTTAAAAAAAGTTATAAAAATTGCTTAATAATTTTAATGAAAAATTACATAAATATACTTTTTAATCTTCTTATTCGAGGTGTTTCTTATTAACAACATTTTCCATCTATTATTGATGTTCTTTTGACAGTCTTCTTTGAACTTAAAGAAACCCTTCGTAATTCTTTTGCTTCATAATTTTATACAAAACTTTTTATGCCTTAATTCTAACATTTTCTACACTATCATTCAGTTTTATAATTATATTTTCTATCAATCTCCTTACGTCGTTCAATCCAGAACGAGAACAAAATATATTTTAACATATATCTAAAAATCTAACACTTGATCCTATGCTTTTTTCTCGTAGAAAATAGTTTTCTGAGCTAAACCCATACTTAATTAAATAATCTATAATTAATTCAATATTTCTAGTTTTTTTAAGAAAATTATCAATAACTAGCTTTGTACTGCGTCTTATTGATTGATCTGGCTCAGCCAAATTATTAATAAGTGGTTATAAAATATATTTAAAATTGAGTTCTATTTCTTAACTAAGAAGAACTCTGATTAAAGTGCTGATAGTTTAATGTAAAAGCAGTATTAGATTATCTTTCTTTGCGCCAGCAAGAGTTTCAGAAAGCATCATAAAAAGTCTTCTTAATTCAGGGAGGATAACTTGCTAATGGCTTTCGATTTATTTTTTTAAATCCTCTATAAGTTCATATTTTGTTTCGTCATCATTGCTTTCATATACTGTTCTAATTAATACATTAAATTCCATTATAAATTAATTAAAGGCCAATATCTTAACCTAAAAAATGTAATTTGAGTTATTTAATATAAAAAATATAAAGAATTGACAAGTAATTCCTTTCTAAATTAAAAATCAATCAAATAATTACTATTTTTTTTTTAGTAAATAATAAATAATTAATATATATAAACTGCTTAATTTATTTTTTAGAAAATTAATTGCATCAGAAATTGTAGTAAACCGCATTTAAAAAATATCCTAACGAAACGAAAAATACATAAAAAAATTTGAAAAATAATCATTAAATAAATATTTAGCAGTTTAGCATAACTTTAAACTGAGTAAATAAATAATAATTAAATTTCAAATATTTTTAGGCAAGTAGTAGAAATGTAGATTAATTTAATCAATAAAATCATAGCTATAGCTCAAAAATTTTTTCAAATTTAAATGGTTCTCTAAAGTTTAAATTATAATTTTTCCAAGAAAATATTTAGAATTAGAGTTTAAGATTGCTTATAAAAAATGTAGATTTTTTGAAAAAAGTAATTTTTCATATTTATTTAAAGGTATTTATGAAAATATGAATCTATTTTTGATATTTAAAAATATTTAGCTTTCAAGTATGAATAAAAGTAGTTTTCTGAAAGGGTGTGAAAAAATAGTGAAATTTAAAAAGATTAATCGAATAGATTCAACAGAGAATGCGTTGATTTTGGGATAATAAAAATTAAAATTTGCATTTGAAATTGAATGTATACGATGCCATACCAATTTAATAAATTTATTGGATGAGTAATATTTAATTTAGGAATAGTCTTAAATTTTGTAAGAAAAAATTAATTGGAAAATAAATTAAATTTTTGTAAAAATTTAACAAATTAGAATTGAAAAAAAATAGGATAAATAGAGAGACCATAACATGAAATAGGCATTTTTAAAGAAGAGATCATAGATTTCGAAATAGATTTTATATTTTTATTAGGAAGAATTATACCAAATTGTGAATGTATATCCAAGAAATAAGCCTTTTTACTCAGCAATGACATTGATAAAGCACCTTTTAATATTTTTCTTTTCTCTCTAAAAGCAATTTAGCAAATTGATTGACGCTGATTCCAATTACAATTTTTTAAAGAAATATGGTATTGTTGATTTTATGAAAAATTATACTTTAAAGAGAAGTCTTAGAGTGATATTTTTATCAGTTAATGGAGCGATTTTATTATACATAGCCTTTGCATTTGCAAGAAATATTTTTAAGTCACAGAAGCTAAGTAAATAAATAGACGAAAAATATATACTAAATAGAGTATACTCAAATGAAGAAAATAAAAATGAAAAGAAGAATTAGATTATAACTCTATTCTCCTTTTTTACTATCATACACAAATATATTTTATATGTTCCTTCTGTTTTTTTAAGTCTCCATGGAATAACTCGTAATCCTCTTGCAATTATACTACTGCTTATATCAATCCTTTTGAGTAAATAAACTTTTTTATTTTTGATTAATATACTTCATTCACATAATATATTTGCAAATAATTCACTTTTCATCAATTTTTTTTTAATTAATTGATCAAGATAGTTTTATTTTGTTTGTTTACATTAATATCCTTTTTATAAATAGATGTAATTATATCTGACGTTGATTACAATTATGAAATTAAGTCTATAGATTATTTAGCTAAGCCTTTTTCTTATGTGTCATTCATTTTTAATACAATTATTGAGTTTTGCTTTTTTTTAGCTATTAATTATGTTCCAAACGGCTAGAGTATCTTGTTAGCAGCATATTTTTTAACAAGCGCGGTTATTTAGCATTTATTTTGCTAATTTTACAACAAGAATTCTTAGTTTTTAAGTGTGTTTTCACATATCAGCTTATTTACTATAAGCATTATAATTCAAGTAGGTATTTCTTTTAAAATACCTAATTTGCTGATAAGTATTCTCACTGTAGCTTACTTACCTATATGCTTTAAAATAGCAAATATTATAATTAAAAGAAATTGCTAAAAAATTGTTGATGAATTTTAGAGTTTAATCCTTGAGAATTAAAATAGCAACATAGATTTTGACAAGATTATAAGATTGAATTTATTTGAAGATATTGCTAATTCTAGAGAAAGTGAAAGAAGAGATGTATAATTATTTAATTTGATTATAAACAGCGATATTGATTTCTCTAACTCAGTATTTGTATCTCCCACAATGTAAAAATCACACTCACCTCATAAATTTTAAAAAATATAACAATTAAAATAAGAAAATAATGTGGTCAAAAATAAATTATAAAGTCAGATTTAATAAACTTTACAGATTGAATAATTTAATGATAATGCTCACATGGTTATAGTGAAAGACAGAGTTAAAAGAATTTTGAAAGAGTAATTTAAGAAAATGTTAAAAGAAAAATAGAGAAACAAACAAAGCGGATTTTATGAGTAACTAATTTATTTTGTGTTTTTGATTGAAGTCAATCAATCATACAGGATCTATTGGCTTTAGCAACTAGAACTTAGTGTTAATAAAAATTTGTCTATGAAATAAAAGCAAATGTTTTATTCTGTGCATTCAATTTTCTTGAAAAAGAGATCTGTAATGAGAAAGTTAATGGGAAGGTCAAACCCGTTTGATTGCTCCTTTTTAGAAGTGATTGTTTTCGAAAAGAGACTAGAGCAGTCTTATGTTCTGTTAGATTTGGCTGTCAAATTAAAGTTAGAAATATTAAATATAATGAAATAGAAAGAGATAAAAGTAAATGATTTGATTTAAAAAATTGAACTCATGTAACAATTAAAGAGAGACCTCAAAGTTCATTTAAATTCTCTATGTTACATGAATGATGATAGTTTAGATCTCTTAAATATTTAGGCACTTTTTTTGGAAAATTTAGCTTTTAGTGAAAAAGATATTAATTTAATGTAAGTAAACAAATATAAAAAGAAATATTAAGCAAAACTACGTCATAAATATTTGGATAATTTATAAGATGATGAGATTGTAAGCAGTACTCTGAACAATGATAGATTTGATGAAAAAACTTGTATTGTTTTCGCAAATTACAAAGACCAGAGAACATTAATAATTAATTCAGTTTCATCTAATTTCCAAGATATTTTCTATTTTACAACTAATAATGATATCAAAGGTCATAATATTGAGTCAATAATACCTTTCGCATTTTAACCCATTCATTCTAAGTATATTGAAAATTATTTGGATGAAGAAATTTCTTGCAGCACCAATTAAGATTAAAAAAATGGCTAGATATTGATTCAAGAAGATAAAAATACTCTTTTAGATGAAGAAACTCTGGACTTAGATAAAAAAAATGAAGCATAAAAGGCAAGAGAAAAATATAAAAATAGTTTGGAGATTTAAGACTTTTGCGAGTATTAAGGTTGTAGAATGAATCGATAAATTATATTTGCTTAAATTAATCATATGCTTATATTACCAGTTAGAATAGATTTACGCGTAAACTATTTTTAAGATGAAAAAACATTTGGTTTAACGGCTAAGATCAAGCATATAAATTACTAATATGAATATGTTCTTTATGAAGAGGATAATTTAAATGTAATTGGTTTAACTGATAAGTTTCATTATACATTTTTTCCTAACAAAGAGTCACTTGCTAAAATAAGTATAAAAAAAGTATTCCCTTTTTTGGCTGGAATTTAGGATGTTAACTACAACAAAGATAAATTAGAAGAAAAAAATGAATATCATAATAATCTAACTGAATAGATGGAAAATATTTTAAAAGAGTAGTAAAAGTAAAAGAAGAACTAACCCAAAAGATAAAAAATTAATTTTATTGTCATTTAGGAAATAGATCCAAAAAGTGGCACAATGCTTTCGACTGCATTTTCTTTGGCTAGTAGCAAAAAATCATTAGCAGTTGTAAAAAGTACGAAATAACTTAAAAGTATGTATGTTTAAAAAGATTTATCTAGCTACACATTCACTTTTGTGTAGCTTTCACTTCACAAAGTAAACTATAGAGGCATAGAAGATATAAGTTACATTGAAATACAAAAAATGAGATAATTGAATCCTTATGAATAAGCTCCTTACATTCTTTCACAGTTAAAAAATCCTAAAAAGAGAGAAATTTATGAAAAATATTTCTAAACAAATTAAGATCTTGAAAAAATAATTATTGAACTTGAGTAGAAAGCAATTTTATGCAATCATTCTGCTTATAATAATTAAGCTTCCTCTTCTTTATAAGCTATTAGTGCTCTTAATAACTTTTTAGTTGCACAAAATTCTAATAACTAAATTTCCATTCAGAGTTCTTCATTAATTAACAACTTATTACCTCAAAATCAAAATCAGAATGTTTAAACTCCAACTTAGTAGAAAAGCTCAACTTTAGAAGACAACTAGAATATAGAGATCGGTAGAATTAAATCTGGAAACATAATTTTAGATTAAGATGTAATAAGTGAGTAAGAAGAAGACGAACTAAGCGTATAAGGATTGGAAGTAAGCATAGATAAAAAAGATAATAATAAAAAATAAAAAAATAAAAATAAATAACAATTAAATTATTAGATATGTAATAAATAAAATAGTATAGAAATAAATAATAATATGGCATCATAGTAAAACCCATCCTTATAAGATTAGAATTTCATACATTCTTTTTAAGAAATTTAATAAGAAGATCACGTCGATAATTAATTCTTGATAAATAATTTAATAGGTATGAATGATTTTCATAAAAACATGAATTATTATTAGAACTAATCTAGTTTTAATGAAAAATCAATAAATAATGAAATGTATTCAATTAATTATAATCAAAATACTTTTTATAACAATCATATGTATAATGAAATTGATGAAATTAAAATACAACAATCAAGTAATTAGCTAAATAAATTAAATACCACTAACAACGATGAAGCCTCAAGGATAGGCTTACTCAACAAACAATAAAAGCAATAAAATCTTCAATATAACTAATAACAAATCCCTTAACATTTGATTTCACCTGTAAGCAGTGAGAAAGCATTAAATTTAGTATTCTTTTCTCCCACAAGCAATTAAACTTTAAATATAAATGATAAAAATTAGCAAACAGCTACATCTCTTTCATGCTAAGAACTTAAGTTTTTTTCTCCGCGAGCAACCCAGTAAAGTATTTCAAATCTGATAGAACCAAATTAAGATAAAAAGATAAATAATGAAAAAAATAGACCTTCTGAATGGTTATTGTCTCCTAAGAGTATAGAAGGATAAACTTAAAGATCTGATTAAGATTTTAAATTTACTGCAAATGCTGTGAAGTTATCTGCAAAGGATAAAACTGAAGATAATGTAGAAGCTAAAGCAAATTAATATAATATATAAATTTAGAATTAAAATTATATAAGTTAGCCTGCTCCAAGAGGTACAAAAACTGATGATTACTCAAAGGAAAATACAAAATTTTAGCATAGAGAAGAATATTTTAGTACTAGTACTCCTTTTGGATATAATTAGTAAAATAATCAGAAAGAAGACAAAAATACAAAAAAATTAAAAGTGTAAGAGATACAATACGATATAGCTTCTACAAATTCTAAAGATTCCAGTTCAGCTTCAGCTAAAAGGTAACTTTAATAAATCATGGCTGATAAATCATTGCTTTAAATTATAAAAGTAATAAATATTCTAGGCATTTTATGCTTTTGTATTATGATATGTTTAACTTGGGTTTAATATGGATAAACAATAAATAATATCAATGCTTCCTATTTTGATTATTAAGTTTTTAACTGGCCAACCTAATACTAATCTTATTTAAGCTCAATAGTAAAATACCAAAATATAAATTATATGGTAAAATATTCTACAGATTTAAAGTTTGCTAACTTAACATAGAAATCGTTATTCAGAAACTAAACAAGAAATAACTTAAATTATATAAAATCAAACATAATTAATTTGATAGCCTAAATGGAAAGGGCTAGTACTGAAAGAAAGATATTCCAGTTATTAAGGAATAATTATTTCATATATTATATAGGCTAGTATTATGATCCTAACTAATTATCTAATACACCTTCAATACCTTCGAAGCTATTATAAATCCAATATAATACGACACTCTAGTATGGAGTTGTGCTGTCTTTTTCGAATATTTATCGCTCTTTCAGTTCTACTGGTAATGGTACTACTGGGAATAGTAGCACAAATGCTAATTCTAGAGCTGAATATTACATGATAAGTAACGAATAGTAAGAATTATAAGCATTAAAAGATATCTAAAATAAAATGGTTACTTTATAGTAAAATGAATAGCAGGGTATTTCAGATTAACTAACAGTTCTAATGGTATTAATTATAACAATAAATGGAATTTGTTTCAGTATAATTCTACCTTTGTATTACTATATTTAAAAAGAAAGAGATGTAATAATTTCCTTGTTTGCAACCTTTTCAACTTACAAGATTGATTCTCTGATAAAATAGATATAGAGATCCTACTATAACTAAAAATAGTTATCAATACATTCAAATAAAAATAGCCTATCAATTAAGCAAACAATAGCATCACTTTAAAGCCTATCAAAAGAAAAAGATGTTCGCAAGCAGAATATAAGTTCAATAACTAAACTACCTAGATTTAATCCTAAAATAGCAATCATTGTTTTCTTCATTTACCTCTTGATAATTTGCTATCCTATCATCGTTAAAATTGTCACATAAGATTATTTAGCAAAGACAATTTTAGACCTCTAAACAATGAGTAAATATTTATCAAAAGACTTTATTTCTATATTATAAAAAATCTAAATATTTCAATCAAACTATTTTCTTTCTTTCTTTCTTTACTTACTTATGACTAAATTACTTAGTTAGTAACTTATTATTTACTAAGTGACTTTTGCTTCTAATTTTTCAATTATAAAAAAAACATATTTTAAAGAAATAATTTTAAAATAATGTAATTTATTTTGTATTATTTTAAATAATATTAGAGAAGGTTTATTAATTAAGATCTTATCTTTTAGAGAATATAGCAATAAATTTTAATGTTATTGTTATGAAAATAAATCCAACTTTAAAGCCTATGTCCCCAACTATGTACTATGATTACTTAAATAACTTAAACTAATAATAACAATAAATTAACACTGATATCTAATGGATAGTTAGTTCTTAATACTAAAATAGCAGGTATTGATAAAATAATTTTATTTTTTATAATTTTTAATTAATTTTATTAAAATAGGTATAATTAAAATCTTTATGATAGCTTTTTCTTTTCTGCTTTTAAAAAAAATCTCTGTGATGTATTCAACCAGTATCCTTAGTATAATACTAATTCTACTAAATTAAATACTACAATTTGTGATAGCACTAATTAAGGTTTTTTACAACAAGGCTTTGAGGTAGCTTACAAATAAACTTTATATCTTTTTCCAGATTTGTATAGAATGTATACTATCCCTGATAATAAAACTTCAGTTGCTCAAATTTCTTAGTTTTTATCTACTTTTAACATTATTGATTATATGCTTTACACAGAGTTTCTAGATGAGTGTATTGTTAGTTTGAATTAGTTTATTCTTTCCTAAAATGACTAATTCTATGATTAGATAATTTTATTTTAAATTATTTTGATTTCGATATAAATCATTTTAATGGTATTAGTTTTCTTTTTAGGATGGGTTTCTTTTAGCAGCTATTTAAATGACTCCTTGCACGAAACTAAAAATTATTTATAAATATTAGACATAAATACTTTGATAGAAAACACTTATATTTTAACATATATAAAAAAAAATTCTACAATTTGATCATTTAAATCAATTTATCTATCCTTTGTTCTATTTTCATCATCATACATTTTTAAAATAAATTGTAAACAAAAACAATATTCTTAACTAAATTATTCTAAAATATGGATAAAAAATTTGAAAATTATTAATTTTTAACATTTAAATTAAATTTTATTTAAATTAATTTTGAAATAATTTTATAATATTAAATTAAAACTAATTATTTAGTCAAAATTTTATGGAATTTAAAAAATTAAACAAAAAAATTATTTTAATCAATGTCAGCCAAATTTAATCATAATATTTTATTCCTTTTAGTATTTCATTTTTACTTTATATGTTTGAAATTTCAAAGTTTACTTGAGTACTCATAATTTAAAATAATAAAACCTAATATAAATTCTAGTAATAATTTGAAATAGAATTTATATTTTGTTACTTAATGTTCTTTGTATTTCATTTTTTAAGGGTGTATTCGAGAATTCAAGCTTAACTTTATTTTAGTAATTAAAAGGATAAGCACTACTTAAATATCAAAACTTTTTTATCCAAAATTTATGTTAAAAAGTATATGAATTAGAAGAAAAAAATCTTTAAGATTAAAAGTACAGTTTAGTTTAGTATTATATTAAAGGTTGACAATAAATTTTTATTTTGTTTGCAAAATGTAGTTGAGTGAAACATAAAATTAAAGTATTTCAAAATTAGATGGAGTCATGTAAATTTAAAGAATTGCATTTAATAAATATGAATTTATTTTATAAAGTAACCTACACTAAAATATTTAGAGAAAATATCTTTGAATTATGAAAAAATTAATTAAAGAAGAGGAAAATATTGATTTTTCAAATTTAAAAATTCGTTTAAATTTATTATTGTAATCAAAAATTTTTTGAAATTTATTCCTGGTCTTTTTTAATAGCTGTGTGAAATTTTAATAATCTTAATGAAAATTAAATTTATGGCAAAAAATTAATTCCAATTCTTTCTTAATAATAAATTTTTTTAATAATTGATTCTTAGGGTATTGATGAAAATTAAATTAATTCTGACAAATTAAATTTATTTACAATGTTAAGAATTATTTCTTTTAACTATTTGCTTTTCTTTTTTTAATTTAACTTTAAAATCTAAGAAAGTAACATCAAATATTTATTAAGAATAAATAATATTTTTCATTAGTTTTGCTTTATAAATATTATTAACAAATTTTTATAGATTCCATTTTAATTTTTTAAAAATGTTAAAAAATCGATATCGCTAGAAATGCAATAAATTCATTTACTGTAAAATAGTAAATACTATTAAAAAATGTAAAAAATATTAAATAAATAGATAGGAATTATTTTAACAGATTGATGATTATTACTCAGTGTTAGAGTCATAAGTTACTTATATTATTATAAGTCAAGTTTCATAATAAATATCAAATATGATAAACGAGTGATACTATGAATTACAATGAATGATTAACTTTTAAGGTAAAATAAGAATGTAAATTTTATATTATTATTGCTTACAAAAATTCAGGAATTAAGTACACATTTGAAGTATCAATATTATTAATAGTTAGATATTCATTCCAAAAATTAAAATTTTGTAAAAATCAACCCTAGTTTATTAAAGTTGTAATATAGTAGTAGAACACAAAATATTAGATTATGATTTAGCAAGATAGCAGGTAGTCAAAGAGGACTAGGTATTTTCAGAAATTTTATACTGAAGAAATATATAGATTGGCTCACGCATATAGTAGAGATAAACCATGGATTGCAGTGTTGATAGTAGTTAAACAAGCTTCTATATTCTTTTTTTCTGTTTCTACTCAATTTAATGATATAGTTAATTCAGATAGTAATTTTGACTTTTTAAAACAAAATGGAATAGTCGGCTATTTGGATAATGATACTCTGATGTAAAACTTAAATTATATTTTATTCTCTTTGAACGCTTGCTTGATTGTCTACATTTTTTTAGTTTTCTTGAGATTTCTTTTTAAGTGCAAATCTATAGAGTCAAAAGAATAAATAAACTAGAAATTAAATACAAACTATCTAAATGAAGAAAGAGCTAATGATAAGAGTAGCTTAACTGATAAGCTCTTCTCATTTTTTATCATCATATACTAACATTTTCTATATATTCCATCAATATTCTTGAGCTTACACAGATTTAGTGATAGCATAACTGCTATAGCCTTGACTATAATTGCAATATTCCTTAGTAATAATTAAACAAATATATAAACAATTGATTAATTTTAAGTTTACATTTTTTCATCAAGAATAATGATCTAAAATATGTGAAATATAATTTCTGAATAATAAATGCTTCAATTAAAAATACAATTATTTATATCATTATTTTCTAAAATTTAGATTTGATTGTTTCTGATGTTGATTACAACTATGAAATTAAGTCTGTTAATTATCTGGCAAGACCTTTTTCTTACACTTACTTTTCATTTAGAGTTATTCCAGAAATATTCTTTTTTATAGGAATAATATTTTCTCCCAAAGGCCAAAGCGCAATATTGGCTTGCTATTAATTATCTAGTGGCTTTATTTCTTTCTTTTATTCTGATTATTACAACAGGATATCTTAATATTTGAACGTCTTTATGCATATCACATTATTCTGCTTAAGTGTAATTATTTAGGCTGGTATTTCATTCAAATTTCCATAAAACTTAATTAGTCACATGTTTATTGTATTTTTACCTCTTTGCTATAAGGTTACATAGTACACTATACAAAAATACTATCAAATTATTGATGATAGCATTTAAATGTTAGTCTCTGAAAAATATAACGAGGCGATTAAGCTAGATAAAATAGTAAGAATGAATCTATTCAATGAAGTGCCTGATTCTAGATAAAGCGAGAAAGAGGAAATCAAATTGATGAATTTAGTTTCTAAAAGCCAATAAAACTAATTTAATCCTATATTTAAATTTCTCGAAAGGTTTAACTTGAACTTAAAATCAATATAAAAAGCTTAAGATTTTCAACACGAAAGCAATAAATTCAAAAAATAAGAGTAAAATTTTTTAATAGATTTAGAGCAATTGTTAAAATTTATTTTAGATAGTAGGTGGTTAAAAAGTAAATTCTGCAGATAATTACAGAGTCATTTAAAAAGAGCTTTAAGGAAAAAAACAGAAAAAAAGAGAGCATCTTTTAGCAATAACTCAATTATTTCGTTTTCTTAATAGAGATCACACAATCTCATAGAATTTATTGGATTTAATTTTTGCAACTGTCTATGGCTAAAAAGCTATCTATCAAACAGATCCAGTTGTTTAATTCGATTCATTCAATATTTTTGAAGTAGAGAGCAATTAATAGAAAGCTTATGGGCAGAGCTAATCCTTTCGATTGCTCATATCTTGAAGTGATTGTTTTTGAAAAGAGATTGGAATATTCCTACAACTTATTTGACTAAGCTATAAAAGTAAAGCTAGAATTATTGAACATGATGAAATGCAAAGAAATTGAAGTCACAATGCTCGTAAAAAAAATAGAACTATTTTAGGAGCTAAAAGCAAGATTAAAAATAAATTTAAACACATTGTGCTTAATGAATGATGAAAGTTTGGATTTATTAAATATCCAAGCTCTATTTTTAGAGAATTTAGCTTTTTCTGAGAAAGATATTAATTTGATGCAAATTAACAAATACAGAAGAAAACACTAAGCTAGATTAAACTAAAAATACTTAAATTATGAAGAAGATTTAGTGAGCAGTACAATTAATAGTGATAGATTTGATGAAAAAACTTGTATAATCTTTGCAACTTACAAAGATTAAAGAAATATATTGATAAATGAAGTCTCATCTAATTTTTAAGATATTTTCTAGTACACAACTAATAATGACGTCAAAGGACACAGCATAGATTCCATAATTCCACATCATTTTTAATCCTTTCATAACAAATATATAGAAAATTATTTGGAGGAAGAAATATCTTACTGTGTTGAGGATGATGCCCAAGAAATTCCTTAAAATAGCTAAAGTTAATAAAACGAAAATGAAGAAGCTGAAAATTTAGAGGTTCTAGATAAAACCAAAAACAATTAATTCTAAAAGCTAGACAAGAAATTACTTTCATAGAACAATTAAAAAATTTTAACAAGAGGATGCAGGATGAATAATTAAATCATATTTGCTTAGCTAAATCCAATTTTTATTTTACCAGTCAGGATCGACATACGCATAAACCAGATTTATGAAACAAAAGCGTTTGGTCTTACAGCCAAGATTAAACATATTAATGATTAATTCGATTATATTCTATTTGATGAAAAAAGCTTAAATACCATTGGAATGACTGAGAAAATACATTACACTTTATTTCCATATTAAGAATCGTTGCAGAAAATAAATATCAGAAAGGTATTTCCTTTTTTGATTGGAACTCAAGAGACTGGTGAGAATTCTTTAAATAAGCACTAAAATTAATAAGAAGTTTAATAAAGAGAAAAATATCATATTAATTTAGCTTAAGGAGGCGAAGAACTTTTAAAACAAACGAGCTCAAATATAATTAAAAAGAAGTAAAAAATAAATTTCATTGTAATTTAGCCTATTGATACTATGAAAACCACAACAACTGCTATTACTTCTAGCTTGAGCTTGAAAAAATCTTAAGCAAAAATAAAGTCTTTAAAATAAATGAAAACAACAGCTTAAGCCTCTTTTAAGGACTTAAATTCTTATAATTTCTTTTTTGTAGAATTGACTTTACATAAAGTTAAATATACTGGCATAGAGAATGTTAGCTATATTGAAATATAAAAAATGAGACAACTTAATTTTAATGAATAGGCTTCTTTTATCCTTTAGCAAGTTAAAAACCCTAAAAAATAAACATTTTATCATTAATTATTTTTCTAATATGAGCTTGATAGAATTATTCAAGAGCTTGAACAAAAAGCATTGATATAAAATATTTAAGTAAACCATTCTCAACTCACTTCTTCACTTTAAGCAATTAGTGCTTTAAATCCTTTAAATCACCAAATTTCTAGTAACAATCAAATTTCAACTGCAGGATCATCATTTAACAATATATCAAATTAGTATTAGAGTAATAACTAGGCTGCTAAAAACAAATAATTGAGCCTAACTATTGAAGATAGCTCTAATCTTGAAAATTTAAAACATAAATCTAGCAACTTGGCTGTTGAATAGCCAATAATAAAAGAGCAAGAAGAAGATGATTACAGCCTGATTCACAGTGAAGTTCAATAAACTTAAATTGACAATAGAAAAAACTTAGAATTTAATTAAACATAACCCTCTTTTTTGATATAATAAAAACAAGCAGCAGGGAATAACAATTTAATTTATTAAAATGATCAAAGCCTCAAAACTTAAGATCAAATTTAAGAACTTTATCAATTTTAAGATGAATCTGCATTTATAAATTAAATGTAGAATAGCTAATTCCAATACAATCAACAAAATAATAATATTTAAATTTTAGATAATAATTAAAATTATTCAAGCTTAATTGAGAAATCAGTAAACAACGAAATTTCATTCATGAATGCTAACTAGTACACCAACTAAAATATAATTAATTAGAATTTAAATGATGTGAATATATCTTATAATAAAACCAATGTATAAAATAATATATCTGCAGCTGATGTTTCTAAATTAGAATTAATATAAAAAAATTAAAACAATTATTATTCATATAATTAATCATTATAAAAATAGTAAGAAATGTTAATGTCTCCATCTACATAAGCTATATTTTCTCCTACATCCACTGAGAAAATAATGAACTTTCCTATCAATTCACCTCTTAATTCATAGTAAAATTTCATGAGCAATTAAAATTTAAATTCAAATAAGTTAACAACAGCTGGCTAAATGTCATAAAATTTTATTATTATGTCACCTCACTCCCCTCAGTAAAGTTCTTAGCAACTTGTTTTGGACTCAAATACCATGAAAAATAATAATTTT
Organism: Tetrahymena thermophila SB210; assembly: GCF_000189635.1. NCBI lineage: Eukaryota > Ciliophora > Oligohymenophorea > Hymenostomatida > Tetrahymenidae > Tetrahymena > Tetrahymena thermophila. The sequence goes on from NW_002476361.1 coordinate 605,669, forward strand.
AACAAAAAACATTTAAAATTTACAAGCGATAATTTTTTATCACCAAAATTACCTGAAGAAACAGAAAACTAAATAATTAAATCTGATATTTTCAACAAACTTTCACCTGATTCTAAGTAAGTAGCCTAAAAAAACACTTATGACAACAAAATCATAAATGAGTAATTTAACGAAAACTATATGAATTTAAATGCTCCTAGACAAACTGATCAAAAAGAAAAATATAATAATAATATTTATAACCCTCAGATTGTTAAGAAAGCGTAAGGAAATCTTAGCTTAAGTTCACCATCTGGTGAAAATTATTATTAGTATGCCAAAAAAGAAGACAAACTCACAAAGAAGTAGAAAGTTTAAGATATTTAGTATGATATTGCGTCTACTAACTCTAAAGACTCCAGCTCAGCTTCTGCAAAGAGGTAGCTTTAGCAAATCATGGCTGATAAATCCATTCTTTAAGTTATTAAGGGAATGAACTTAATTGGAATAGTATGTTTTGCAACTATGATTTCAATTACATGGGTTTAATATACTCAAATGTATTAAAATTTATCTTCTTCAAATTAAGATTACTAAGTGTTTGACTTCCCTACAAAATACCAATCAAGCTTAAGTGAAGTTCTTAAATATTAAAATACACTTTATCTTTTAAAATATTCAACTCAGTTAAAGTTTGATTCTCCTGCTGCAAAGTAATTATTTTAAAATACAACTACTCTTAATAAGTGGGGAACATTTAATGTGATAAATTAAATGATAATTGAGATGTAAAGGGCAAGCATTGAAAGGAAAGTTTTTGTTTTGATGAGAGAAACATATTTCTTATTTTCTATTGGATAGTATTATAATACATCTTAGTTAACTGGTACATCATCAATCCCTTCTTAACTGGTAGCTATAAATTATAATTCATCACTATCATATGGTCTGACTATGGCATATTAGCATGTATTCCGTTATATTAACAACTTGGGTAATGGAAGACCAGAGTATTATTTGATAGACAATCAACTTAAAGAAATAGAAAAATTAAAAAGCGTTCAAAATGAAATGCTAACCTAGCAACAAGATAAATAGAATTAAATTTAAAACTAACTAACAGTGCTTATGGTGGTGATAATAGTAATCAATGCTGGATGTTTAGGAATAATAATACCTCTTTATTATCACATTTAGAAGGAAAGAGATATCATTTTGTAGCTATTTGCAACATTTTCTACTTAAAAGATAGATTTTCTTATTAAAAAAATACAAAAATCATATTTTAGTTTTAAAACTTAGTCACTCTACTCAACTAAAAATAGTTAGTCCCTGAAGCAAACAGTAGTCTAATTCCAAGCAATGAATAACGAAAAAGATCTAAGAAAATAAAACATAAGCACAATGACTAAATTACCGAGATTTAATTTGAAAATTAATATATCAACACTTTTAATATTTGTAGTTATTATTTGCTATCCAATAATTAATAAAATTGTTACTCAAGACTACCTAGACAAATCCATCTTAGATTTATAAACTATGAGTAAATTTTTTATTCAAATTTGAAATATTTTTTGTTTAAAATTTCTTTGCAATTTAATTATTTTAAATATAATTAATTTTTAATAAAATATCTTAAATACTAAATTTCTATTTATTTTAAAAAGTGAAAGTTTACCTTCTGAGATCATATCTGCTTGAAAATATTGGTATGGACTTCAATATTTTAGTAATGAAAATTAACCCAACACTTAAGCCGATGTCTCCTACTATTTACTATGATTATTTAAACAATTTAATTTAGCAGCAACAATAAATTAATGATGACATATAATGGATTGTAAACTCTTAATTTTAGGATAAAAGGTATTCTTAATTAGATTAAAAACATTTGTAATTTATATAATTTAATTTATTATTAGATATAATTAAGATCTCTATAGTAGTTTTTTCTTTAGTGCTTTCAAATCTAATTTATGTGAACTGTTTGATAAATATCCTCAATTTAATACAAATTCTACCAAGATAGACACTAAAATTTGTTAAGGTACTCAATAAGGTTTCTTGATGTAAGGACTGTAAGTAGCTTATAAACACTCTCTATAATTATTCCCTTAATTATATAATATATTTAACTTAGCTGATACAAATTAATCGTTAATTTAAGTTTAAGCTTTTCTCTCTGCTTTTAACATATAAGACTATACTATTTATACAGAGTTTTTGGATGAAACCATAATCAGCTTAAATTAATTTATTATTACATAAGGTAACAATTTCTACAATTAAATTATTTTATTTTAAACAATCTTAATTTCCATACAAATGGTTATTATGGTTTTAGTCTTTTTGCTTGGTTGGCTTTCATTCAGTAGGCATTTAAACGATTCGTTACATCAAACAAAAAACTATTTATAAATATTGGACATAAATACTTTAATAGAAAACACTTATATATTAACTTATATAAAGAAAAATACTATTATTTGATAGATACTCTAGCTATATAGTTTTATTTTAATTTAAATAATCCTATCTTTACTTTGTAATATAATATATAATTTAATTAGTATTTTATTAAAATAAATATTTATCCATTAATCTTGCTTTAAATTTCAAGTGCTTATCACATTTACAAAAACCAATAATAAATTCTATTAACATAATTATAAAATAATTTTATAAACTTGAAGAGATCAATCACTATTTCTTAAAAATATAAGTTATAAACAATTTAAAAGTTCATATTTTTACAATCATAAGAAAAAATAGTTTTATGAATACCAATAATCCTCATTAATTATAACTATATATATTTAAGTCCCATACATTATTTTCAAGCCCACAAGAACAATAATTAATTAGCAGAATTTTTCAACATATGACTACCCATCACTAATTCCTACTATATTTTTAATTATACATTTAAATAGAAATATTAAGATTAAATAATTAATTTTACATTACATTTTTATGATATCTGAAAGCAATTTATAAAGTCATATAGTTTATTTGTTCTATTTATCCACTTGTAATTAATTAAATTTCTATAAATTGGTATTCAATACTTTTGAAAAAAAAATAAATGAGACAATAGATTAAATATTACTAAGAATTAGAAGAAGTAATTATTTATTTTTTTATGAAAATAGTTTAAATTTATTTTTTATGAATAAAAAAAGTATTTAAACTCATCACTCTAATCTCACTTGGATGTCCATATTTCTCTTAGGTATATTTGATTAATAAAATAAAATATTTAACTTTCAATTTATTTAAAATATTATTTGTCTAACAGAAATTTTCTGATAGACATATATATTCATTCATTTTTATTAAAAAAAATAATTTTTTTAGTAATTTTAACTTTTTTATTACTTTCAATTATGAATATTCATTATCAATTTTTTTTATTTGATATTTTTCTTTATTTTTTCTATCTAACACTTTTACTTCATTAAAACTATTTATTTGTTTTGGATTTATAATATTTTTGGTCACAAAAATGAATTTAAAACAATAAAACGTTTTAATTTATTTGATTTATTTTTCTTATTATTTCATATTTTTTCTTTATTTTTTCCTTCTTAACTAATTAATTGTATTTTTTTTTTGAATATTTAAAAAGTGGCAATTAAATTGGTGATGAAGGCATATCTGGCTTAGGTTCTGCTTTAGCAAATTGCACTAATCTCTCAAATTTGACACTTTAACTTTAGTAAAACAGTTTGTTTTGGATTTTGAAATTTTTAGTTATAAAATATAATTTAAAACAATATTACTCTTTAAATTAGATTTTTATTTAATTTAATATTATTTTTCTTTTTTATTGTACTTGTATTTTTTCTTTCTTACACTTTTCTTAATTTAACTCCTTATTCATGTTCAAGTTTTGCTTTTATTATCTTATTATTTGATCTTTTTCTTCATTTTTTTGTACTAACTAATTAGTTATATATTTTTTATTCAATTATTAAAAAGTTACAATAAGATAAGTGCAATTGGTGCATCAGTCTTAGGTTCTGCTTTAGCAAAATGCACTAATCTCTCAGCTTTGAAACTTGATCTTAGGTAATAATATTTTATTTGTTATAGATTGTGATATTTTTAGTTATAAAAATAAATTTTAAATAATATAACTCTTTTAATTTATTTATTAGATTTTTATTTGATTAAATTCTTTTTTCTTTTTTATTCTACTTGTATTTTTTTTCTTTTTATATTTCTTAATTTAAATTATTTTTTTTTATTCAACTTTTGCTTTTGTTATTACTTAATTCATTTCTTATTATTCTAACTAACTAACTAACTAACTAATTAATTATATTTTTTTTTTCTTCAATATTTAAAAAGTGACAATTAAACTGGTGCTGTAGGTGCATCAGGCTTATGTTGTGCTTTTGCTAATTGTATTAATCTCTCAAATTTGAAATTGAATCTTCGGTAACAACAATTTATTTGTATTAGTATGTGATAATAAAATGAATTTAAAACAATATAATTTTTTTCATTTGTTTATTAGCTTTTTATTTAATTTATTTTTCATTTTTATTGTACTTGTTTTTTTTCTTTATTTCTATCTTTTTTAATTTATCCTATTTTTTTATTTTCAGCTTTCGTTTTATTATCACCTAATTTATTTGTTATTTTTTCATTTTTTTTCTTCTAACTACCTAATTAAAATAATATTTCATCAATTATAAAAAAGTGGAAATTAAATTGGTGCGATTGGTGCACCAGATTTAGGTTTTGCTTTAGCAAAATGCACTAATATTTCAAATTTGACACTTAATCTCAGGTAAAAATATCTTATTTGTTTTGGATAGTGATATTTTTAAAATAAAAATTAATTTAAAACATATTAACTCTTTTAATTTGTTTATTAGCTTTTTACTTGATTTTATTTTCTTTATCTTTTTTATTGTACATGTACTTTTCTTTATTTCTATCTTTCTTAATTTAAGTCTTTTTTTATGTTCAACTTTTCCTTTTAATATTAATTTATTCATTTGTTTCATATTTTTTCTTCGTTTTTCCTTCTAACTAACTGATAAAAATATATTTTTATTCAATTATTAAAAAGTTACAATAATATTGGTCCAATTGGTGCATCAGGTTTTGGTTCTGCTTTAGCAAACTACACTAATCTCACAAATTTGACACTTGATCTTAGGTAATAACAGTTTATTTGTTTTAGATTGTGACACTCTTAGTTACAAAAATCAATTTAAAACAATAAAACTCTTTTAATTTATTTATTAGCTTTTTATTTGATTTACTTTTCTTTTTTATTGTACTTGCTTTTTTTTTTCTTTTATATTTCTTTATTTTAATCATTTTTTTATCTTTCACTTTTACATTTATTATTAGTTAATTAATTTTTTATTATTTCATATTTTTTCCTTCTTACTAACTATTTATTTTTTTATTTTTTCTTTCATATTTAAAAAGTGACAATTAAATTGGTGATTAAGGAGTATCAGGCTTAGGTTTAGCTTTGGTAAATTGCCCTAATCTCTCAAATTTAACTCTTTATCTTGAGTAAAAATAGTTTTTTTGTTTTGAAGAGTTTTATTTTTGAAATAAATTATGAATTTAAAACTATAACTCTTTTTGTTTGTTTATTAGCTTTTTTATTTGATTTATTTTTTCTTTTTCTTTTTTATTGTACTTATTTTTTCTTTCTTTCTTAATTTAACTGATTTTTTATTTTTTAAGCTTTTGATTTAATTATTAATTTATTAATTTCTATTATTTGATATTTTTCTTAATTTTTTTCTCTAACTACCTAATTAATTATATTTTTATCTTCAATTATTAAAAAGTTATAATTAAATTGGAGCAATTGGTTCATCATGTTTAGGTTCTGCTTTAGCTAATTGCAATAATCTCTAAAATTTGACACTTTATCTTCGGTAAAAACAGTTTATTTGTTTTTATTGTGATATTTTTAATTATAAAAATTAATTTAAAACAATAATACTCTTTTAATTTATTTATTAGCTTTTTATTTGATTTATTTTTTCTTTTTCTTTTTTATTATACTTTTGTTTTTATCTTTCTTTCTTTCTTTCTTTCTTTCTTTCTTTCTTTCTTTCTATCTTTCTTAATTAAATTTATTTTTTTCTTCTTCAATTTTTTCTTTATTATTAGTTAATTTATTTCTTATTATTTCATATTTTTCTTCATTTTTTCCTCCAAACTACTAATTAATTACATATTTTTTCTTTAATTTTTAAAAAGTAACAATTTAATAGGCGATGATGGTGCATTAAGTTTAGGAACTGCTTTAGCAAATTGCACTAATCTCTCAAATTTAACACTTTACCTTCAGTAAAAACAATTTATATAATATAAAAATGAATTTAAAAACTTATAATTAACTCTTTAAATTTGTTTATTAACTTTTTATTTGATTTATTTTCTTTCTATAATTGTGTTTTTTCTTTCTTTCTATCTTTCTAATTTAACTCTTTTTTTATTAACAACCTCTCCTTCACTAACTAATTAATTATAATTTTTTTCTTCAATATTTAAAAAGTGACAATTAAATTGGAGATGTAGGAGCACCAGACTTAGGTATTGCTTTAGCAAAGTGCACTAATATCTCAAACTTGACACTTAATTTTTCGTAAAAACAATTTATCTGTTTTTGATTGTGATATTTTTAGTCATAAAAATGAATAAAGCTCTTTTAATTTGTTTATTAGCATTTTATTTGATCTATTTTTATTTTTGTTTTATTGCATATGAGTTTTTTCTTTCTTATTATCTTTCTTAATTTAACTCGTACTATTTCTTTTATTATATTATTTCAAAAATTTTTTTCATTTTTTCCTTCTAACAAACAATATAATTTTATATTTTTTCATCTATAACTAAAAAGTTATAATTAAATTGGTGCGATTGGTGCATAAGGTTTAGGTTCTGCTTTAGCAAATTGGACTAACCTCTCAAATTTGACACTTTATTTTGAGTAAAAATAATTAATTTGTTTTGGATTGTGCTAATTTTTGTTATAAAAATGAAATTTAAAACAAAAAAACTCTTTTAATTTATTAATTAGCTTTTTATTTGATTTATTTTTCTTTTTCTTTTTCTTTTTATTGTAATTTTGTTTTTTCTTTTCTTTTCTTTTTTTTATTTTAATTTATTTTATTTTTTTATTTTCAAAATTTGCTTTTATTATTAATTATTTCATTTTTTTTCTTCATTTGTTCCTTTTAACTTACTGATGAATTATATTATTATTATTATTTTACAATAATTAAAAAGTTACAATTAAATTGGTGCAATTGGTATATCAGGTTTAGGTTCTGCTTTATCAAAATGCACTAATCTCTCAAATTTGATACTTTATCTTGAGTAAAAATAGTTTATTTGTTTTGAATTATGATATTTTATAATATAAAAATGAATTTAATACAATATACCTCTTCTAATTTGTTTATTACTTTGTATTTTTTTCTTCTTTCTATCTTTGTTAATTTAATTCATTTTTTATTTTTAAAATTTGATTATATTATTTATAAAATGCATTTCTTTTATTTCATATTTTTTCTTTCTCAAAACCAAATTATATATTTTTTATTCAATAATTAAAAAGTAGCAATTAAATTGGTGCAACTGGTGCTTCAGACTTAGGTTCTGGTTTAGCAAATTGCATTAATCTCTTAAATTTGACTCTTTATCTTTGGTAAAAACATAATATTAGTTTTGGATTGTGATATTTTTTAATATAAAAATAAATAATACGAAAACAATAAAAATCTTTTAATTGTTCATTGGATTTTTATATGATTTAATTTCCTTTTTCTTTTTTATTGAACTTTATTTTTTTTTTTTTTTGCTTCTTAATTTAATTAATTTATTTATTTTCAACTTTTGCTTTATTTTTACTTAATTATTTTCTAATTAAATCATATTTTTACTTCATTTTTTACTTTTAACTAACTAACTAACTAATTAATTAATTATTTTTTTTTCTTCTATAATTAATAAGTTACAATTAAATTGGTTCAATTGGTGTATCAGGTTTAGGTACTGCTTTAGCAAATTGCTCTAATCTCTCAAATTTAACACTTAATCTTCAGTAAAGTCAGTTTATTTGTTTACAATATAAATTAATATAAAAAATAAATTTAAAATTATATTGCTTTTTAAATTTATTAATTAGATTTTTATTTGATTTAATTTTCTTTTTCTTTTTTATTGTACTTCTGTCTTTTCTTTCTTACTATCTTTCTTAATTTAATTCATTTTTATTTTAAACTTTTGCTTTTATTATTGCTTAATTAATTGTTTATTATTGATATTTTTTCTACATTTATCCTTATAATTAAATAATTATTCTATATTTTTCCTTCAATATTTAAATAGTAGCAATAAAATTGGTGATGATGGTGCTTCAGGATTAGGTTTTGCTTTATCAAACTGCACTAATCTCTCAAATTTGACACTTTATCTTAGGTAAAAGTAGTTTGTTTGTTTTGTATAGTGATATTTTTAATTAAAATAAATTTAAATCAATATAACTTTTTAAAATTATTTATTAGCATTATATTCTACTTGATTTATTTTTCTTTTTTTTTTTTGTACTTGTGCTTTTTTTTCTTTCTTAATAGAAATATTATTTTACTTTGCCTTTATTATTAAATAATTCACCTCTAATTATTTCATATTTTTTCCTTATAATTAGCTAATTAATTATAATTTTTTCTTTAAAATTTAAAAAGTTACAATTAAATTGGTGCAATTGGTACATCAGGCTTAGGTTCTGCTTTAGCAAATTGCACTAATCTCTCAAATTTAGAACTTAATCTTCGGTAAAAAAAATAATTTGTTTAGGAATATAATTTTTTTAATATAAAAATAAATTTTAAACAATAAAACTCTTAAAATTTGTTTGTTATCTTTTTATTTATTTCTTTAATTTATTTTTCTTTTTGTTTTTTCTTTCTTTCTATCTTTATTAATTTAACTCATTTTTTATTTTCAACTTTTATTATTACTTAATTAATCTTTTATTATTTCAAATTTTTTCGTCATTTTTTCCTTCTAACTAACTAATTTATTTTTTATTTTTTCATATATAATTAAAAAGTGACAATTAAATTGATGATGATAGTTCATCAGAATTAGGCACTGCTTTAGCAAAATGCACTAATCTCTCAAATTTGACACTTGATCTTTGGTAAAAACAATTTATTTGTTTTAGACTGTGATAATTTTTAATATAAGAATATTTTGAAAACAATAAGACTTTTTTAATGAGTTTATTAGCTTTATTTTACTTTTTCTTTTTTATTCTGTAATATTATTTTTCTTTATTAAAAATATTTATTCTATTTAACTTTTTTTAGTAATTTATTCTAATTTATAAAAAAAGTAATAACTAAATCAATTAATTAGAATAATAATAATTGAAAGTATAAAGAAAGTGTCTTAAATCAAAAAGTTTAGTTGTCATTAAAATAAAATTCTGGTGATAAATAAGTGTTGAAAAAAAATTGAATAAATATTAAATATTTGAATAATAGAATATATAAATGTTTGTTTAATTTTATAATATTTAGTAATAAGATAATTTAACTTAAAATATAAATAGATAGATAGATTTATTATTATTTTTATATTTATGAATATCATATTTTTATAAGTTAATAAATAGTTTATTAAATACAGGGAGGGTATTCAGGAATTTTTTGGAATGAATAAAGATTAATATTAAATTTAATCAAATGTTTTTAAAATTAAAAAAAATTATTAACTAAATAAATAATTAATAATATTTTTAAATTAATTTATATTTAAAAATACAAAATAATATACTCCTAAAAAAATACAGAGAACAGCTATATCTTTTATGAATTAAATGTTGAAATATCTGACTATGTTTTAAAAATGGATATAGTTAGTTACATTATCCTTGTTCACCACTTTTTATCAATAATATGTTATATTTAAAACAATTAATTTTTTTAATTTGAGACACTTGCTTTTTACTTTCAATTTTTATGATGAACTTATTTCACATTTACTTTTAATATAAATAATTGTAAAGGACTAAAAAAAATAAATAGAATTAAATTTTTTAATAAAATATTATATTTTAAATCAATATATAAAAAAAACGTTAGCATGATAAAAATTTAAAAGAAAAATTAAATAAAAAGCAAAAAATAAATTAAAAAAGTTAATTTTTTTATTTTAAATTAATTTCTATAATTAAAGATAACACAATCCAAAAAAAAAAAAATTGTGTTTACCTAAGATAAAGTGTCAAATTTGAGAGATTAGTACAACTTCCTAAATCGTAGCTTAAGCCTAATGCACCTTATGCTCCAATTTAATTATACCTTTTTAAATATTGAAGAAAAAATATATAATTAATTAGTAAGCTCGAAGGTAAAATGAAGAAATAATATGAAATAATAAGTAATAAATTAATTAATAATAAAAGCAAAAACTGAAAAAAAAATGAGCTAAATTAACAAAGAAAGAAAAAAAAACGCAAGCAGAATAATAAAAATAAAAATAAATTAAATAAAAGTTTATAAAGAAATAAATAAATTAAAAGAGCTAATTATATCGTATAAAATCTATTTTTTATAAAAGAATATCATAATCCAAAACAAATAAACTGTTTATACTCAAGATCAAGTGTCAAATAAGAAAGATTAGGGCACTTTACTAAACCAGAGCCTAAGCCTGATGCACCCTCTGCACCAATTTAATTATACCTGAGTTAATTAATTAGTTAGTTAGTTAGTTAGTTAGTTAGTTAGAAGGAAAAAATGAAGAAAAATATATAATTATATGAGATGAATAATGATTTTAAAAAAATTAAAAGTTGAAAATAAAAAAATGAGTTAAATTAACAAAGAAATAAACAGAAAAAACACAAACAGAATAAAAAAAGAAAAATAAATAAAATAAAAAGCTAATAAATAAATTAAAAGAGTTAATTAAAATGTATTAAATTAATTTTTTATTAAAAAATATCATTATTCAAAACAAATAAACAGTTTTTACTGAAGATTAAGAGTCAAATATGAGAGATTAGTGCACTTTGATAAACCAGAACTTAAGTTTGATGCACCTTCTGCACCAATTTAATTGTTACTTTTTAAATTTTGTAGAAAAAAAAAAGAGTTAATTATTTAGTTGTTAGGAAA